>NC_084582.2:10080000-10205000 GCF_033978685.3 Nerophis lumbriciformis | reverse complement strand
CCAAAAAATATCGACATAATTATAGTAGTATCGACTAGATATGTGCCTGTACTTGGTATCATTACAGTGGATGTTGGGTGTAGAGCCACCAATGGCGTTTGTTTACATTTTGATGCCGGTGAGCAATGGTGTGTAGTGAAGCATGTTTAGCTATTCCTCGTCCTGCAGGGATGATACTTGTAAGAAACTTACTTTATTCGTCGCCATGGACACCAGGATTAGTGATTTAGAAGTCGCTAAAACACTGCCGACGGCGGATGGACGTTAGCCGCTAGCTAGCTAGCCATGTCTTAAAGCAAAGCACCTCTTTCTGAGGGTGTTTCAGTGTTATAACTTCACCTATATCATTAGTTTTTAAGCCAAAATGCGTCCGTTCTCCCTTTTCTGTCTACATACTGTGTCTGCTTGTAAGTACTCCGTGATTGTGCGCTGCCGAACATGCTCGTCTGCTCGTAAACCAGCAATGACTCGACGTGACTTCAAAGCGGGCGCGGGGGGTGCGGGACCGGTACGTTTCAGAGACGGTATGATTCATTCAAAATGATTCATTATCGCGGTACTATACTAATACCGACATACCGTTCAACCCTATCGGTCAGTGACTCGCACCTAGCCAAATTAAAAGAATAAACCATGAAAGATGTAATTGATTTGTTAGTCTAACTGTAATAAAAACATTTCTGCCTTCAAATCAACTCTCCTTTCCATTTTCTCCCCGAGCTGAATTGCGGTGTCAGATCGTCGGTAGTCGCTACGGGTGGTTGACAATGACTCGTTGAGTCACAGATACCGAGTGAACTGATTGGATTTGCGTCTGTGTGAGCCTGTTTTCCTCTATGTTATATCTCGTTATTTTAGTTAATATTGCACTGTGAAATCTTATTGTAACGTTGCACTATTGTTCGGGTTGTTTTTTAGCTTTAGTTTTTTTTTTATCCAGCGAATTCGCTTTCATATGTTGTATGTGTCCACAATCAGGGGACAATCAGATGGATTAGAGAAGACTTTATTGCAGTGGCGGGCCGTGCGATTCCCACCTAGGCCTTCAGTGATGTCTGACTTCAATGATTACCTCTCAAAATACCATCATTTATGTCACCACATGATCATTGCTGGAGAAATACTATACAGAAACACATTTACGCACTACTGTGAATTGAATCACCTCAAAAGTGTACAAAACGGGTTATTTTCTGGCACATTTAAAACATTGCTGTTTGTTTTTAAAGCTTTACATGGACTGGCACCTCATTATATCTCAGACCTCATCCAAATTTACACTCCTGCGCGCGCTCTGAGGTCCGAGAGCCAGCTCCAGCTCATGGTGCCCAAGACCAGACTTAAAACCAGGGGAGACAGGGCCTTCTCTGTGGTCGGCCCTAAACTCTGGAACACTCTGCCCCTCCATGTTCGAACTGCTCCCACAGTGGAGTGTTTTAAGTCTCGTGAGTTGTGTGGTCCTCTGTTGTCCTCTGGGTTTTTAAAATGTTGATTTCTATTTACTGTTTTAATTGGTTTTACCCTTTAAAATAGTTTTTAATCATATTTATTTTTTGTTTTCATTCAGTCATTGGTGGAGCTAAGGATAATGTTTTAAAGGGGAACATTATCACAAATTCAGAAGGGTTAAAACCATTAAAAATCAGTTCCCAGTGGCTTATTTTATTTTTCGAAGTTTTTTTCAAACTTTTACCCATCACGCAATATTCCTAAAAAAAGCTTCAAAGTGCCTGATTTTAACCATCGTTATATACACCCGTCCATTTTCCTGTGACGTCACATAGTGATGCCGATACAAACAAACATGGTGGATAGAACAGCAAGTTTATAGCGACATTAGCTCGGATTCAGACTCGGATTTCAGCGGCTTAAGCGATTCAACAGATTACGCATGTATTGAAACGGATGGTTGTAGTGTGGAGGCAGGTAGCGAAAACGAAATTGAAGAAGAAACTAAAGCTATTGAGCCATATCGGTTTGAACCGTATGCAAGCGAAAACGACGAAAACGACACGACAGCCAGCGACACGGGAGAAAGCGAGGACGAATTTGGCGATCGCCTTCTAACCAACGATTGGTATGTGTTTGTTTGGCATTAAAGAAAACTAACAACTATGAACTAGGTTTACAGCATATGAAATACATTTGGCAACAACATGCACTTTGAGAGTGCAGACAGCCCAGTTTTCATCAATTAATATATTCTGTAGACATACCCTCATCCGCTCTCTTTTACTGGGGGTCTGGCGGCAGATTTCTTTGACTTTATCGTTGGAAATGCATCTGCTTTGAGTGTCGCAGGATATCCACACCTTCTTGCCATCTCTGTCGTAGCATAGCTTTCGTCGGTAAAGTGTGCGGAACAAACGTCCAATTTCTTGCCACTTTCGCATCTTTGGGCCACTGGTGCAACTTGAATCTGTCCCTGTTCGTGTTGTTACACCCTCCGACAACACACCGACGAGGCATGATGTCTCCAAGGTACGGAAAACAGTCGAAAAAACGGAAAATAACAGAGCTGATTTGACTCGGTGTTTGTAATGTGTTTGAGAAAATGGCGGATTGCTTCCCGTTGTGACGTCATCGCTCCGAGGGCGAATAATAGAAAGGCGTTTAATTCGCCAAAATTCACCCATTTAGAGTTCGGAAATCGGTTAAAAAAATATATGGTCTTTTTTCTGCAACATCAAGGTATATATTGACGCTTACATAGGTCTGGTGATAATGTTCCCCTTTAATATTGTTTTTAATATTGTTGTGCAGCACTTTGGAAACATTTTGTTGTTTAAATGTGCCATATAAATAAAGTGGATTGGATTGGATTGGATTTAAAAATCAATAAACCCGCATCAGCAATTAAAACATATCTTATGTGGTACTGTCAAAATAAAAATGGCAAAAAACATATTAAGCGTGAAAAAATTAAGAAATAAAATATTTGAACTCACAATTTGCCGACACTGTCTAACTAGATGTAGTTTCTCTTTAAATATCCTTCTTGAAAACGGCCTTGCAAATATATATCTGCCACCCAATCAATGTTTTGTTCTCCTTCTTTGTGGGTCAACACTTCCTGCTTCCTGCTAAGTTGCAAATTAGCAGGGATGACAAGTGAGTGTCCAATCACAGTCTCATTAACATTAGGCTACCTAGATAGGCTACTGTCAACAACTTGTGATCTGATTGGCTATCCCAACTGTCTATCAACTATATGTGTTCTCAAATTCATCCGCTAACGGTCCGGGTGAGTATCCAATCACAGGACACGTAAATGTCACGTTCAACGTTACTGACAACAACTCGTGATCTGATTGGCTATCACAACTGTCTATCAACTGTATGTGCCCGATCACTTAGAGTGCACGGACGCCTGCATTGTTGATTCTAAAGGCTCCGGGCAGATTTCGTACAGCATGCCAACATAAGCTAGCTGAATTCTGATTGGATAAAAACTCTAACCTAAAAACAACAGCACTGGAAAGAGCATAATATGACATGAAGAGAATATGAATACTTTTCGATATTTCGGGAAAGTAAATGAAAAAATACTTTTATCTTTAATTATAATCATTATTTCTGGTTATGTTAGGCCAGCGGAGAAGTAAAAAAAGCACCACTGCACTAAAGCAGCACTGCTTTATTGCGGTGTCCAATAAGACGTAGAGCACTTTGAATTGTGGGGAGTAGCGACGTGAAGATCGGTACTGAAATCAAATCGATTCTTAAATCAAAATAACAAAACTTTTGATACTTTAGTTGTTTTAAATATTGTATATAATACAAAGAACACACACTTAAGTAACTAAATCGTTGAGATTAGTTGTAATACACTTCTCCAACACTTGTGGCAGTAATGACAATATCAAACAAACGTAAGAAGTCGGCTAGCTCCTCTTCCTCAGAAGCCTCAGGCAGCTCCTTTTACATTTAGTGATGGTAAAATTAAAGGTAAAGTTAAAATACAACTGATAGTCACACACACACTAAGTGTTGTGAAATTACCCTCTGCATTTGACCCATCCCCTTGTTCAACCTCTATGGGAGGTGAGGGGAGCAGTACGCAGCAGCGGTGGCCGCGCTCGGGAATCATTTTGGTGAGAGATGTCCGATAATATTGGCCTGCCGATATTGTCGGCCGATAAAAGCTTTAAAATGTAATATCGGAAATTATCGGTATCGTTTTTTTTTATTATCAGTATTATTATTTTTATTTTTTATTTTTATTAAAGTTAAAGTTAAAGTTAAAGTTAAAGTACCAATGATTGTCACACACACACTAGGTGTGGCGAGATTATTCTCTGCATTTGACCCATCACCCTTGATCACCCCCTGGGAGGTGCGGGGAGCAGTGGGCAGCAATCAACATAAAAAACACAAGATACACTTACAATTAGTGCACCAACCCAAAAAACCTCCCTCCCCCATTCACACTCATTCACACAAAAGGGTTGTTTCTTTCTGTTATTAATATTCTGGTTCCTACATTATATATCAATATATATCAATACAGTCTGCAAGGGATACAGTCCGTAAGCACACATGATTGGTCCACTAATAGTACTAACCTTTAACAGTTCATTTTACTAATTTTCATTAATTACTAGTTTCTATGTACCGTATTTTTCGGAGTATAAGTCGCACCTGCCGAAAATGCATAATAAAGAAGGAAAAAAAACGTATATAAGTCGCACTGGAGCCCGGCCAAACTATGGAAAAAAACTGCGACTTACAGTCCGAAAAATACGGTAACTGTTTTTATATTGTTTTACTTTCTTTTTTATTCAAGAAAATGTTTTTAATTTATTTATCTTATTTTATTTTATTATTATTTTTTAAAAGTACCTTATCTTCACCGTACCTGGTTGTCCAAATTAGGCATAATAATGTGTTAATTCCACGACTGTATATATCGGTATCGGTTGATATCGGTATCGGTAATTAAGAGTTGGACAATATCGGAATAGCGGCAAAAAAGCCATTATCGGACATCCCTAATTTTGGTGATTCAACCCCCAATTCCAACCCTTGATGCTGAGTGCCATTTTTCTAGTCTTTGGTATGACTCGACCTTCCAGTCTCAGGGCGGACACCCTAACCACAAGGCCACTGAGCAGGTTTGTGCGGGCATTTGCGCAAACGTTTTGTGATGAGTAAGCTAAGTGAATCAAGTGAATCGATTCACTTTGGTAAGTGAGTCATAGGGACCCACGTCAGTAAAGAGAATCACATTTACACGTTTTGATTGCTCAGTGGCCTTGTAGGTCGTGAGTTGAAACCCTGGCCGAGTCATACCAAAGACTATAAAAATGGGACCCATTACCTCCCTGCTTGGCACTCAGCATCAAGGGTTGGAATTGGGGGTTAAATCACCAAAATGATTCCCGAGAGCGGCCACCGCTGCTGCTCACTGCTCCCCTCACCTCCCAGGGGGTGAACAAGGTGATGGGTCAAATGCATTGTTCAGTTCGAAGGGGGGAGGAGCCAGCCGGCGTCAGTGACGCATGAGCATATTTCAGTTTGGATGCTTTCACATCACGTAGCTTGTGTGACTGATGCCGACTGGCTCCTCCACCTCGAAGCCTCCAGCATACCATTACATGCACCTCCCCTAAAAAAAAAATCTAGTTTCATGTCAGAGCTGTGATTGGCCGATTTTTTAGGGCATCATTTCAGGTTTTCCTTCCCGCCCGTCCTCTCCCTCAACTTGTTCAAAGGTTGGACAGCCCACCTTCGCGAAGGTCTTCTCTGCTTTGCAGCAATTTGGACAATGAAAGTGACGGATGTTTCAAAGTGTTTAGTTCCAGCTCCAAAAACAATGTGGATGTCACTTCAGGCACCATTATTTACAACTAGCACCAGTGATAGGCAAGCTATGTGGAAAATGTAGCAATCTAGGCTACAAGTTACTCTTGATTAAATGTAGTTTTTCAACTTGTTTAAGTCGGGGTCCACGGGTTCATGATACAGATATATACTATATATATACTATCATCACACAAGATAATCATCAGAGTATATATATTGAATTATTTACATTATTTACAGTCCGGGGTGTGGGATGTGGAGGGGGGTTTTAGGTTTGGTTGATATCAACACTTCAGTCATCAACAATTGAGAACAGAGAAATGGACATTGAAACAGTGTCGGACTGACTTGGTAGGATATGTACAGAAATTAGTGGACATAGAGAGAGAGATCAGAAAGCATAAGAACAAGTATATACATTTGATTGTTTACATTTGATTATTTACAATCCGGGGAGGTGGGATGTGTGTTAGTTAAGGGTTGAAGTTGCCTGGAGGTGTTGTTTTAGTGCGGTTTTGAAGGAGGATAGAGATGCCCTTTCTTTTACACCTGTTGGGAGTGCATTCCATATTGATGTGGCATAGAAGGAGAATGAGTTAAGACCTTTGTTAGATCAGAATCTAGGTTTAACGTGGTTAGTGGAGCTCCCCCTGGTGTTGTGGTTATGGCGGTCATTTACGTTAAGGAAGTAGTTTGACATGTACTTCGGTATCAGGGAGGTGTAGCGGATTTTATAGACTAGGCTCAGTGCAAGTTGTTTTACTCTGTCCTCCACCCTGAGCCAGCCCACTTTGGAGAAGTGGGTGTAGGAGTGAGGTGGGATCTGGCGTGGAGGTCTAGAAGTAATCTGACTAGCTTGTTCTGGGATGTTTGGAGTGTAGATTTGAGGGTTTTGGAGGTGCTAGGGTACCAGGAGGTGTATGCGTAATCGAAAAAGGGTTGAATGAGAGTTCCCGCTAGAATCTTCATGGTGCTTTTGTTGACCAGAGAGGAGATTCTTTAGAGAAATCTCGTTCGTTGGTTGACCTTTTTGATTACCTTGGTTGCCATTTTATCACAGGAAAGATTAGCCTCTAGAATGGAACCTAGGTAGGTCCACCTCTATATTGTTATTAATTTTCTCTACCTACAGTGTGTTCCACGTCTTCGATGAAGAGAGCAGTTATGATTTTGCTTTACAGAGTAAACAACTAAAAACTAAGGTTTTAGGCATAATTTTCTCTAAACGCATACATTAGTCTAAATATAGTTAAGGACACACATTATTGTGGGTTTCCTGCACGTCATCTTCATCACTAAAGGAAAAATCTAATCTGCGGGAGAGAAAGCCTCTGCCATTTTCAAGTATGTTTCTTTTTTTTTTTTTGAGTGGTCAGCTTGAAGCGTCCCTCTGTCTCTGACTCCCTCATCATCATGTGACACTGTTAGGATTTTGCTTACTAGTTTCGACCCGCCTTATCTTGCCTCTGAATGACCAGTTCGTAATGTTTTGCCCCAACCTTAGCCAATTGTGACTCATCATACGAACGCCAACCAATCATCATGGATTTTCTCTGTATGTATGTATGTTCTCATTCATCCAAGTCATTGTATTTCCTCCATATTTTTATTTTGGCCTAGATTCGCAGTCCATTTTCTTCTATGTAGCTAGTAGCTTTGATGTAAGCTACCTCGCTACATGGATCTAAAAGTAGCTAACCTACAGGAAAAGCTACTCATTAAAAAAGTAGCCAGGCGACTTGAAAATGTAGTTAAGCTACGTAGCTTAGCTACATGTGTTGTGTACGGCGGGGGAAGGAGACGACACCACGGAAGAACTCGGTTTAACAGGTTTACTAAACCTAATGATGAATGTGTATGGTGTGTATGCTACTTCAAGTGATGGGTGTAAGATGGTGTGTAGAATTAAACATATAAATGTTACCAGGGTGTGTTGTCTGTGCATGTTGGGTGAATCCTTCGTCAGACCAAGGGGGCAAGGCGAGAAGGCAGTCCGATGGCAAACAAGCAGTCGGGGGCTGGAGAGAGGCAACGATGTCCGTGTCCAAACAGTGGTCGTGGATTGGGGAAGGCAGTCCAAAATCCAGAGGGAGGTCGAGAAACACAACTCGGTCACGGCAGACGGGGAATGTACTGCGGAAGACAAAATGGACAATAAACACGGGAACAGAGAAAGGCATAGAGACAGCGACCAAGTACGAGGGAGGGAAGCCAGAGACGTGATGCTCACTACTGGAGTGAAACTACATTCCGGCAAAGGATCATCAGGTCCGCTGGTCTTTATGCAGTCCTCCCTCATTAGTTCCAGGTGCGCTGATCAGGGATTGTCTGCAGCTTTGCCGGCGCCTGGTCGTGAAGCCAACGGGGGTGCTGGCAGACCCAGCTGCTGCAGAAAAGCGGGTTCAAGCCCACATGTAGCTTGTCATTGCCCACCACTGACTAGTACACACAGAAAACTAAAAGCCGGTCAACAATAGTTGTGGTTGCTCACTTAGGAAAACACCGTCCTCTCGAGTTTTGGAAAAAAACTGCAAGCCATGCGTCAGCCCCCGCAATAGAGCTATCAACGCAAGCTACGTAACGCAAGAGCATATTGCAGCCTTAAGAGCAAATTATTTACAAAAATGGGTCGAATACAGTTATACCTCAGTTTCCGTACGTCCCACATTTCGGAGGATTTGGTTTTCATCTGACCTTTTAAAACATATTCCTAACAAACAACAAAGTACCACGTGTGCATCAGTGGTATTCTCTCTGAAAGTTTAATAAGTAGTGTGCTATAATTTACGGCGTGTTAGAATTTATTACAGGGGAAGGATTGCGGCTTTCAAGGAAGAAGCCTATAAATCCCCAATACCTGCGTGCGGATCCAAAGATTTAGCCTCGACTCCAACTGCAAAAGTGAGAAGTGCTCGAAGCTAAGACGAAATCTATCAATGCTGCAGTAGCTTCCTCCTTTCCCAATTCCTTGGGTGTTAAAGTATAGTAGATTGAAGAAAGATTCGCTGGAGCATAGAGCCCTCGTTGAATTGTGGGTCAGCCAACATTGTCAGACCACACATGCATTCTGTGGTACAACAACAACATAGAATGGTTTCATTGTTATAAAATCAACTCTACCATTTGGTTATGCGAGGCATGTCTTATCAGAGCCTGTGGTGTAGAAATGACCGGAAGCTTCTGCTAGTAGTGATTAAGTCAAGTGTCGTCAAATCATGTAAATTGTCAGTTCTTTATGCGAGCTCACATCCTGTTAATAGCTGCTGATTGCAATGCTATTACACAGTGTTGGTGTAAAGCATGACGACTGTAAAATAAGGCAGCATGACAGTTATTGTGCGCCATAACCTCCCCTCCTTCCGTGCAGAAAAGGAATGAATGCATTTGCAGAACCATCAGAAGCCGTACATGAAAAAGAGAAGAAAAAAAAAGAAGGAAATAAAGTCTGACGACCACACATTTCACAAGAAAGGCTCAGCCAGACATATAAAGCATGAGCAGTAAGAGTATCCTTGGATGCAAGCATGCACGAGGATTAAGCATGTTTCGCTACTCAATTAATTTCTGTGGGGTCTTTTTTACTGTTAAGTACATTTTATCCAAGGGTGATTACATCCCTCTCAATTTTGTGTCCCTTTGATATTTTGTTGCACGAGTAACATTGTCGTTATTCAATCTTGTATTTTAAAACGCTTGTTGAGTGTCAGCACATCCATTTCCAACATTTTGTATGTAGGACCCAGCTACCAACTTGTATTAATCACAGCACATAACATGACATTACCATGAATTGATTAACGTGGACCCCGACTTAAACAAGTTGAAAAACTTATTCGGGTGTTACCATTTAGTGGTCAATTGTACGGAATATGTACTGTACCGTGCAATCGACTAATAAAAGTCTCAATCATTCAAAAAAACAAGTATGTGACTATATTATGAGTACCTCTGCTAGGAGGTTATGTGCCGTGTTTTTTCGGACTATAAGGTGCACTTAAAATCCTTTCATTTTCTCAAAACTCGACAGTGCGCCTTATAACTCGGAATCATTTTGGTTGTGATTACCGACCTCGAAGCTATTTTATTTGGTACATGGTGAAATGATAAGTGTGAGCAGTAGATGGCAGTCACACATAAGAAATACATGTAGACTGCAATATGACTTAAGTAAACAACACCAACATTGTATATGTTCCATTGAAAATATAGAACAATACACACAGCGCTTAAAAATCTATCAAAAGGTTTTAGTACAACTTTGGTAAGCTTTGAAGCCGCACCGCTTGATGGAATGTACTGTGCTACAACATACGAGTAATATTATGGTGTGTGTATGAGGTAAGACATATTATCCGGCGTTTTGTTTTGCAATTTTATGCAAAAGCAACTATTCTTACCTTTTAGTACCTGCTGATCGGTATTTGGGATCTGCATAAGTCCTGAAAATTTGCGCGGGTCCACTTTTGTAGTCCGTGCCCACACCGTAGTCGATAAGCTTCTTCTTTTGCTCTATCTTATTGTTATGTGACATTCATCCTCCGCTGTTGCCATTTCTAATATAAAGTAGTGTAAAGTTCTTACTCAAATCTGTCAGTAAACTCGCCATGAAAGCACTAAAACATACCGGTATAGTGAGTTAACTTTATTCACCCAAGGAACTTTAGTTATTAGAGAGTACCGGTCGGACGGTTTTTCACGGGACACATTGTGTTGCCGGTGTTGTTATTGTTATACCAGTGAGCCACGGATGAGGAGATGCTGCTCCGTTATTGCTTTAAGTAAAGTCCGAATGCCATTAAAACAGTTAGCTCCATCTAATATATATATATATGTATATATATATATATATATATATATAAATATATACGTATGTATACATATGTATATATATATAAATATATACGTATGTATACATATATATATATATATATATATATATATATATATATATATATATATACGTATGTATACATATATATATATATATATATATATATATATATATATATATATATATATATATATATATATATATATATATATATATATATATATATCCATCCATCCATCCATTTTCTACCGCTTATTCCCTTTGGGGTCGCGGTGGGCGCTGGAGCCTATCTCAGCTACAATCGGGTGGAAGGCGGCGTACACCCTGGACAAGTCGCCACCTCATCATATATATATAAATACACATAGATGGATAGATAGATAGATATACCGGCTCCCAGACACATTTTTTTCTCTAAATTTGGCCCCCCGAGTCAAAATAATTGACCAGGCCTGCGTCAGATGGCAGTAGCGTATGTGTTGCCTAGTCAGAAAGAAGTCTTTGTCATTAAGCCATTAGTCTTTTGTTGTGCCCTAAAAAGGGTTTGTACTGTAAGTTTGGTACATATTACAGACCAACTGTTCGATTGTAACGTGCATTTTGGGCGGTGTGGCTCAGATGGGAGAGTAGCAGTTCAGTCCTCTACGGACGTGAACCCTCAGCCCAACGTCTGAAGTCAAGGAGAAGCTTCCTCAGCAATGTCCAGCCCCTAACAACATCTCGGGAAGAAACCAGACTCCAGCTATGGACACAAACATTTGAGAAAGACCCCCCTCCTATTGACATGGGAATTCCCCCTTCTGAAGACTTTCCCCCCGGGTCAGAAACACCATGGGTCCAGTGGAAGACACTAAACCGCCTGAGAACAGTAGCAGGGCGATCAAAAGCTGCTATGGCCAGATGGGGCTACAAAACCGGCCCAACCACCTGCGACTATGGAGAAGAGGACCACAGGGTGCAGCACTGCCTTGTCTGTCCTCTGCTACCCAACTAGTGCAGCTTAAAAGACCTCGCAGAGTTCAACGACAATGCAAAAGACTGTGTAAAGAAATGGGAAACTCATATAACCAAATGCTTCAAAGACACGAAAAGAAGAAGCAGTTCAGAAACTTGAGGGTTTCTGGTACGAATCCAGCTATGTCTATGGCAAATCCAATATAAATTAGCATCAAGCTAGCGCTTTTTGAAAACTGGAGCCTTACTGTACATTTGAGTGTTTTCTATGGGGCATACTCACTTTCTTGGCATGGAAAATTGTAACATTACATCAGTGACGTGCGGTGAGGTTGATGGCTGGTGAGGCACTGACTTCATCACAGTCAGATTTACAAACATATGAACCCTAAAGAGTATCTTATTCACCATTTGATTGACAGCAGTTAACGGGTTATGTTTAAAAGCTCATACCAGCATTTTTTCCCCCTGCTTGGCACTCAGCATCAAGGGTTGGAATTGGGGGTTAAATCACCAACAATTGTTCCCGGGCGCGGCGCCGCTGCTGCCCACTGCTCCCCTCATCTCCCAGGGGGTGATCAAGGGATGGGTCAAATGCAGAGGACAAATTTCATTACACCTAGTGTGTGTGTGACAATCATTGGTACTTTAACTTAACTTTAACTTTACACATACAAACTGTAGCACACAAAAAAGCACATTTAATTAAAAAAAACGTTATTATGGTCTTACCTTTACTTATAAATCAAGTCCATTCGCCGCTGTTGTGCTGGATTAATGAACCCCCTGACGGGTGTGTTATATCAACTAAAGCCCTCACTTAAACCTTCCACGTGCAAGATTGAATCTATTTAAAAAAGTGTAACCGAGGGTTTATAAATGTCGCCTATACTGCATGAAACTACAAAATAACAAACACGGAGGCTCCAGTTTACAAGAGGACCACTTTATTTACCTTCTTTCAAAAACCTCCGCTCCATTACAACATGTCATCACTTCCGCTCTTGGCGCCTTCAAAATAAGAGCTCAAGGCATATACTGTATAACAGCGCATAATAGGAACTTAACATCACAAATAGGAAAGCCCATAAAAATAGGTTACAAAAGTTATTTAATAAGAAGCCAAAAAGTGCAAAAACAATAATGTTCATGTTGGAGGAGTTGTGAATTAGATACACCTGCAGTCTGCAGGTGTACCTAATGGTGTGGCCCTGCAGTCATTCACAACTCCTCCAACACGAACATTATTGTTTTTGCACTTTTTGGCTTCTTATGAAATAACTTTTTTTAAATAGATTCAATCTTGCACGTGGAAAGTTTAAGTGTGGGCTTTAGTTGATATAACAATTCTACGGCGGGGGTGCAGGAGGCGGGGCTACTGGAGCCTCAGCCAGTGCGTCTTTTGCAGCCGTTTTATGATCGCTCAGCACAAGAAATACATTACACACATACAGTTGTTGACAAAATACACTGTACATTATATACCTCAGCTAACTAAACTATGGAAATGTATAATATAATTCATATAGCAATACAGTCTCACTGCACAGCAGGCCAGCAGTTAGCCGAGTCCGTCCATGTTGAGGCACTGAGTGACGTGCCTCAACTGGCTGCTGTTCACCGCACCGTCTCTTCTCAGTATTTGAACGGCAAATGTGAAAATTCAGCGATTTTGAATAAAAATAATCTAAAACTGGTGAAGTTAAATGGAAAATAACTTTATAGTATAATCACTGCATACATATAACAATTTAATTAAAAAAAATTATTTTTACATTTTTTTTCTTTCCATGAAAGTGACTGCACGTCACTGCATTACATACAGATAGTCCAACTAAGTCCGCTCTGGGTGTTGCTTGAGTTTTATGTGAATCGATACCCAGTAGTACTGAAGGATTTTGGTCGATGCCTATGAATGTACCAAATTCCGAACCCATCCTTTCTTGTGATACATACTACTAGCCATGTTTTTGAACAAATCTTGCTCTGATTTTACAAACATCCACGTGTCAGTCCCCTAAATGTGTGCACCCAATTCAATGGCGATTCTTGACATTTCAAGTCAATCCAAATCATGGGAACAAATTTCAGAGTTGTATTTTTAATACAAATCCAACACAGTAAGAGCATATGTTTTGCAAAAGTTCCACCCTCTTGTGTGCAGCGGTTCAGGAATAGCATCACACCAAAGGACTGCGAGTTATCAGTTCGCTCTATGTGACGGTATTCTGTCAGCAATATGCTCCAGAGTAAAGCACCAAACACGAGGATGTCAAATGTCATGCGATCAAAGCCATCGAGCACCGCCAACTCACCAGAAGCCAAAATTATTCTTAGCTCTTTTTTTAAATGTGTAAGCTGGTAGCGAGCTAGCCCCCAAGAGACTCCCTTGTCACCAGTGTAACCAAATCACATCCAAATGTCACAATGTGCAAGCCGAGTCAAAGTGAGATCTGCCGTCATCCTCGGGCAAGAGTTGGCTTCAAACATGAATGTTAGATTTTGGAATAGAAATTGAGTAAGAAAAGGACACATACATTGTGGATAAATCATCAAATAGCATGTAATAGCAGTAAAAGTTTACATACACTTGTGAAGAACATAATGTCATGGCTGTCTTGAGTTTCCATACATTTCTACAACTCTTATTTTTTTGTGATAGAGTGATTGGAGCACATACCGTATTTTACGGAGTGTAAGTCGCACTGGAATATAAGTCGCACCTGCCGAAAATGCATAATAAAGAAGGAAAAAAACATATATAAGTCAAACTATGAAAAAAAACTGCGACTTATAGTCCGAAAAATACGGTACTTGTTTGTCACAAAAAACGTTCATGCAGTTTGGTTCTTTTATGAATTTATTACCTTTTCTCCTCCAAACATATTGCTGGGTGTTGTGGCCAAACAGCTCAATTTTTGTTACATCTGACATCACATGGAAAAAGATAAGACCTTCTGGAGGACAGTTCTGTGAACAGGTGAAACAAAAATCAAGCTGTTTGGCCACAATACCCAGCAATATGTTTGGAGGAGGAAATATGAGGCCTTTAATCCCAGGAACACCATTTCTAACATCAAGCATGGTGGCGGTTAGGGGTGTGAGAAAAAAATCGATTCGATTTGGAATCGTGATTCTCACGTTGTGCGATTCAGAATCGATTCTCATTTTTTTTAAATCGATTTTTTTATATTTGTTTTAGTATTTAAAAATGTGTTGTTGTTTTTTCATTAATCAATCCAACAAACCAATACACAGCAATACCATAACAATGCAATCCAATTCCAAAACCAAACCCGACCCAGCAACACTCAGAACTGCAATAAACAGAGCAATTGAGAGGAGACACAAACACGACACAGAACAAACCAAAAGTAGTGAAACAAAAATGAATATTATCAACAACAGTATCAATATTAGTTACAATTTCAACATAGCAGTGATTAAAAATCCCTCATTGACATTATCATTAGACATTTATTAAAAAAAAAAAAAAAAAGAACAATAGTGTCACAGTGGCTTACACTTGCATCGCATCTCATAAGCTTGACAACACACTGTGTCCAATATTTTCACAAAGATAAAATAAGTCATATTTTTGGTTCATTTAATAGTTAAAACAGATTTACATTATTGCAATCAGTTGATAAAACATTGTCCTTTACACTTATAAAAGCTTTTTACAAAAATCTACTACTCTGCTTGCATGTCAGCAGACTGGGGTAGATCCTGCTGAAATCCTATGTATTGAATGAATAGAGAATCGTTTTGAATCGGGAAAATATCGTTTTTGAATCGAAAATCGCGTTGAATCGGAAAAAAAAAATCGATTTTGAATCGAATCGTGACCCCAAGAATCAATATTGAATCGAATCGTGGGACACCCAAAGATTCACAGCCCTAGTGGTGATAGTATTATGCTCTGGGCCTGTTTTGCTGCCAATAGAACTGGAGCTTTACAGAGAGTAAATGGGACAATGAAAAAGGAGGATTACCTCCAAATTCTTCAGGACAACCTAAAATCATCAGCCCGAAGGTTGGGTCTTGGGCGCAGTTGGGTGTTCCAACAGTACAATGACCCCAAACACACGTCAAAAGAGGTAAAGGAATGGCTAGAATTAAGGTTTTAGAATGGCCTTCCCAAAGTCCTGACAATGCTGAAGAAACAAGTCAATGTCAGAAAACCAACAAACTTAGCTGAACTGCACCAATTTTGTCAAGAGGATTGGTAACACATGGCACACTGACAAAGCTTAACCTATTGTGACTATAACAATCTAGTAGTGTAATAATGCTCATTGTCATTTCTGTATTATTTTTTATTTTTCGCTAACTGCTTATTTGCTATTACTTTTACCATCATATTTGTACATGTCATATTTGCTGATGTTGCTCTATTGTTGTTGTTGTTGTTGTTTGCTGTTGTTGTTTTTGTCTCTCTGTCTAATCCCCCTCTTGTCCCCACAATTTCCCCCTCTGTCTTCTTTTTTTTTCTCTTTCTATCCCCTCCTGCTGCGGCCCGGCTGCACTAAATGATAATATAAATACATTTAATAAAGTCAAATACAAATAAGGCAACAAGAGAAGTATCCTACACTTCTCTTTTGTAAAGTAAATCTGAACAGCCGACATGGGCATCTACATCAACTATATGATTTGCCTGAGAAGCTGGACAGGACACAAAAAAAAAAAAAAAAAAAAGGATTGGTCAAAAATTCAACCAGAAGCTTGCCAGAAGCTTGCGGATGGCTACCAAAAGCGCCTTATTGCAGTGAAACTTGCCAAGGGACATGTAACCAAATATTAACATTGCCGTATGTATACTTTTGACCCAATAGATTTGAAAAAATTTTCAGTAGACCATACTTGCCAACCTTGAGACCTCCGATTTCGGGAGGTAGGGGGTTGGGGGGTGGGGGCGTGGTCGGGGGTGGGGGCGCGGTTAAGAGGGGAGGAGTATATTGACAGCTAGAATTCACCAAGTCAAGTATTTCATACATACATACATACATACATACATACATACATATATATATATATATATATATATATATAAATATATATATATATATATATATATACATACATACATACATACATACATATATATACATACATGCATACATACATATATATACATACATACATATATATATATATATATATATATATATATATATATATATATATATATATATATATATATATCTACATCCTGAAAATATACAAACAAAACTGTGTTTAGATAATTGATACTTCAAACTTGCATAAATAAATATTAAGGAATATAACATAACTTGGCTTCTGAGAGCTTCAAAATGTAATGAATAAAATGCTAAAGTTGTTGATAAACAAGCAATTATTGTAATAATTAAATATGGTCATTTTAAATGAATTATTATGATAATTTAAAATCAATTATTTCAAATATGTTTATTTTAATGTATAATTCTATGGCTGGATGTAATAAAAATAAAAATACAATTAATTTTGATGTTTTTAGCAAAATATAGTAAAAATGTATTTTGTTTTTTTTGTTTTTTTAATTAATAAATATATTTATTTTTAGGTAAGATAAACATAATAACACAATTTATCTCTAGTCTGGATGATTTAGTTCTTGTCACCCCGTTGTCCTCCCGTCGTGAAAAAAGGCTGTCCTCACTCGGTCCGCATGGAGCTGGAGGGGGCGTGGCTTCCAGCTCCGGCTGAAAATCGGGAGATTTTCGGGAGAGGCGCTGAATTTCGGGAGGGTTGGCAAGTATGCAGTAGACCCATAATAAATTCATAACAGAACTAAACTTCATGAATGTTTTTTGTGACCAACGAGTTGCTCCAATCACAAAAAAAGTTGTAGAAATTATTGGAAACTCAAGAAAGCCATGACATTATGTTCCTTACACGTTATGTAAAATTTTGACCAAGACTGTATATCGTGTAAACTTACAGCAAGCACGCTAATAAATAAATATTAACACAAACGCTAAGAAAACCGCAAGCACATGCAACTTTGTATACATAGTAAAATGTGTAATGTGTCATGAGATGACAAACCAAACAGCCATTAAGTCCCATGGCACACAACAGTATACATTTTGTGTAAGGAAAAATAATCTGAATTTCCATCTTGAACTTAATCTGTTCACACTGCCCGAGGCTTGGTGTTCAACCTCCAGGGAGCCCCAGCAATCCCCTAACTGTCTCTGGAGACCAGCAGAGAGGAATGTGCAATAGAATGGAAATCTTAACTCTCTCAGCCCTCCCAGATAGCTATTGAAAGCATTTACACTACACTGGCTAACACATGCAACCATGCATCGATAATGAGGGAGCGAGCAAGATTGGAAGAATATGGGGAAGCAGTGGAGTGAACTCCTGTCTACTTATGACTAGGGGTGAATTTAGTGTTGTGGCTGTTTAATGCCGAGTTAGTGTGCTCATGAAAGAGGTTCATGAGACAGGTGTGAAACCATTTCAGATGCAGGAAAACTAGGACAAAAGGCGCCTGAACTGTGAGTCAGCCTTAAACATGCAATCATCTGCCACAGAGATGGACTGTGGAAATGAGAGAACAATTATTGCAGACAAGCGTGACATGCGATGCGGGGCTGACTTAGTCACGGATACCGGAAAGCAAGGGATTTCTGAGGGGAAATAACTGCAGTATTTATACACAAAAGAAGATCCAAAACCTAGCAACCAATGCCCAGATGAGAACTGGTACCAAATTAATACGACCTTATCGTTTCAGAGCGAGTGGGGATGCTTTTATATTGGTCGCCGTCCCCTGCCTCTAAAACAAGGGTGTCAAACTCATTTTGGATCGGGGGCCACATGGAGAAAAATCTACTCCCAAGTGGGCCGGACAGAATATCAGGGCAATATAACTTAAAATTAAAGACAACTTCAGATTTTTGTTTAAAGGGGAACATTATCACCAGACCTATGTAAGCGTCAATATATACCTTGATGTTGCAGAAAAAAGACCATATATTTTTTTAACCGATTTCCGAACTCTAAATGGGTGAATTTTGGCTAATTAAACGCCTTTCTATTATTCGCTCTCGGAGCGATGACGTCACAACGTGACGTCACATCGGGAAGCAATCCGCCATTTTCTCACTTTCGTCGGTGTGTTGTCGGAGGGTGTAACAACACGAACAGGGACGGATTCAAGTTGCACCAGTGGCCCGAAGATGCGAAAGTGGCAAGAAATTGGACGAAATGTGTTCAAAATACGAGGGTGTGGGGAAAGCCGACGAAATGGTCGGTCGTTTGTTCCGCAAACTTTACCGACGAAAGCTATGCTACGACAGAGATGGCAACCGTCCCTTATGCCACCGAAGATGATCAAGAGAAGAATATCGACCCTAGCTTCCCTGGCCTGCTGACATCAACTCCAAAACTGAACAGATCAGCTTTCAGGAAAAGAGAGCGGATGAGGGTATGTCTTGTCCCGGACGAGCCCCCAAATTGTTGCGTTTTATGACCAGTTGTTCCTCCCAGGGAATTCAAGTCACAAGTCGCTCCCAAGCTCTTTACGACACTTAAAGCTGAGTTGAAAAACCACCAGAGACAGAATAGGTATTTTGTAATATATTTGCAAAATTTTGCATATATACATTGACAGAGACAGCATAGAACATTCGGATCGCCCCAAAACCCTCTCTCCTCTCTCCTCTCTCTAGTCAAAACACATTCCATTCTCTCTCTAGTCAAAACATATTCCAAAGAATTCAAGGTTAACACACACATTTTACTTGCAGAGAAACAGAAAGAGAATAAATGGAAAACACAAGCTGTTTTCAAATATGACTATGAAAGAAAATAAGTAACACTAAAATTCGGATATATGTAAATATCTGCCTCCGACAGTCTACAGAATATATTAATTGATGAAAACTTTATTCATTACTTGCGGTTTTACATAAATTATTATACATAAACTGTGTTTACCAATAATTTAGCTTAAAAACATTTTTTTTTTTTCAATCATTCGAGTACATTCGGGTAGTCTTGTGTAATGCAGTATTTTGTGTCTATTTAGGTATGGTTAACCTGAGTGCTGAAATCGTGGAAAAATATATGTTCTTAGCGCGCCTGAAATGGGCTGTCTGCACTCTCAAAGTGCATGTTGTTGCCAAATGTATTTCATATGCTGTAAACCTAGTTCATAGTTGTTAGTTTCCTTTAATGCCAAACAAACACATACCAATCGTTGGTTAGAAGGCGGTCGCCGAATTCGTCCTCGCTTTCTCCCGTGTCGCTGGCTGTCGTGTCGTTTTCGTCGGTTTCGCTTGCATACGGTTCAAACCGATATGGCTCAATAGCTTCAGTTTCTTCTTCAATTTCGTTTTCGCTACCTGCCTCCACACTACAACCATCCGTTTCAATACATGCGTAATCTGTTGAATTGCTTAAGCCGCTGAAATCCGAGTCTGAATACGAGCTAATGTCGCTATAGCTTGCTGTTCTATGCGCCATGTTTGTTTGTATTGGCATCACTATGTGACGTCACAGGAAAATGGACGGGTGTATATAACGATGGTTAAAATCAGGCACTTTGAAGCTTTTTTTAGGGATATTGCGTGATGGGTAACATTTTGAAAAAAACTTAGAAAAATAAAATAAGCCACTGGGAACTGATTTTTAATGGTTTTAACCCTTCTGAAATTGTGATAATGTTCCCCTTTAAAAAAAGAACAAGCACATTCTGAAAATGTACAAATCATAATGTTTTTTTTTTTACACTTACATGTTGCGGTTAATTGTATTCTATCTTTATTTGACGTTATTTATATTTTCTGAATACATGATGTGATAATGTTCATCGGTCAACTCATTGGTGTTCATTTTCAATCCATCAAAACAAATTACAGTATGTTATTGATATAGTTTGATCATTTTCCTTGACTGATGTACTAACCCTGTTTCCATATAAGTTGGGAAATTGTGTTAGATGTAAATACAAACGGAATACTGTCAAGACGTGGACTATGGAGTGATTGTTTTCCCGAGATGCAAGCGAACTTGGACCGGACATGTCTTGAAGGTGGGTACGTGCTTTATTTTAAACACTAACAAACTACAAAACAGAAGCAAACAAAAGGCGCGCACAATGGCGGAGGTAAAAAACTTGGCGAATGAAAACAAAACTTGCACAAAGGCAGAAACTGTGAACACGAAATAAAAACACTTACTGTGGCATGGGACTGTGAACATGGCTTCATACGAGAGGATAGCAGGGTTAGAAAGGATATGACACCAGGACTAACAACAGAAAATGAAAAGCTTAAATAACACAGACATGATTAACAACAGGTGCGTGACTCAAAACAGGTGCGTGACATGACTATGGAAACAAAAACAATGGAGCGTAAACAGAAACTAAAGAGTCCAATAACTAAACAAAACATGACTAAAACAAAACATGATTACACAGACATGACAAATACAATGATTTGCAAATCCTTTTCAACCCATATTCAATTGAATGCACTACAAAGACAAGATATTTGATGTTCAAACTCATAAACTTTTTTTTTTTTTTTTGCAAATAATAATTAACTTAAAATTTCATGGCTGTAACACGTGCCAAAGTAGTTGGGAAAGGGCATGTTCACCACTGTGTTACATCACCTTTTCTTTTAACAACACTCAATAAACGATTGGGAACTGAGGAAACTAATTGTTGAAGCTTTGAAAGTGGAATTCTTTCCCATTCTTGTTTTATGTAGAGCTTCAGTCGTTCAACAGTCCGGGGTCTCCGCTGTCGTGTTTTACGCTTCATAATGCGCCACACTTTTTCGATAGGAGACAGGTCTGGACTACAGACAGGCCAGGAAAGTACCCGCACTCTTTTTTTTTTACGAAGCCACACTGTTGTAACACGTGCTGAATGTGGTTTGGCATTGTCTTGCTGAAATAAGCAGGGGCGTCCATGAAAAAGACGGCGCTTAGATGGCAGCATATGTTGTTCTAAAACCTGTATGTACCTTTCAACATTAATGGTGCCTTCACAGATGTGTAAGTTACCCATGCCTTGGGCACTAATGCACCCCCATACCATCACAGATGTTGGTTTTTGAACTTTGCGTCGATAACAGTCTGGATGGTTCGCTTCCCCTTTGGTCCGGATGACACGATGTTGAATATTTCCAGAAAAAATTTGAAATGTGGACTCGTCAGACCACAGAACACTTTTACACTTTGCATGAGTCCACCTTAGATGATCTCGGGCCCAGAGAAGCCGGCGGCGTTTCTGGATGTTGTTGATAAATGGCTTTCGCTTTGCATAGTAGAGCTTTAACTTGCACTTACAGATGTAGCGACAAACTGTATTTAGTGACAATGGTTTTCTGATGTGTTCCTGAGTCCATGTGGTGATATCCTTTAGAGATTGATGTCGGTTTTTGATACAGTGCCGTCTGAGGGATCGAAGGTCACGGTCATTCAATGTTGGTTTCCGGCCATGCCGCTTACGTGGAGTGATTTCTCCAGATTCTCTGAACCTTTTGATGATATTATGGACCGTAGATGTTGAAATCCCTAAATTTCTTGCAATTGCACTTTGAGAAACGTTGTTCTTAAACTGTTGGACTATTTGCTCACGCAGTTGTGGACAAAGGGGTGTACCTCGCCCCATCCTTTCTTGTGAAAGACTGAGCATTTTTTGGGAAGCTGTTTTTATACCCAATCATGGCACCCACCTGTTCCAAATTAGCCTGCACACCTGTGGGATGTTCCAAATAGGTGTTTGATGAGCATTCCTCAACTTTATCAGTATTTATTGCCCAACTTCTTTGTCGTATATTGCTGGCATCAAATTCTAAAGTTAATGTTTATCAGTTTGAACATCAAATATGTTGTCTTTGTAGCATATTCAACTGAATATGGGTTGAAAATGATTTGCAAATCATTGTTTTCCGATTAAATTTACATTTAACACAATTTCCCAACTCATATGGAAACGGGGTTTGTACTAACATCACGTGGTTTATTCAGAATCAGAATCAGAATCAGAATAGTTTTTATTGCCATTGTTTGAGAACGGGTTCACAAACTAGGAATTTTTCTTGGTGCAATCGTGCAACATAAAACGCATATAACACAGAATAGGTAATAAAAAGAGCAGCAACTGAGCTATCAGATCTTGTTATTGTTCATGTTATTTTGTACATACGTAGCATCATCTACAAAGATACAAAGAATAGCTATTGCGACATCCAGTGGACACATTTAGAACAGCTTTTTCTTTCATTCAAAAATGTCTGGTTAATTGTTATACTTAGCAAACTCATCCCGCGGGCCGGATAAAACCTGGTCGCGGGGCCTGATCCGGCCCTCAGGCCGTACGTTTGACACCCCTGCTCTAAAACAAGCAATGACTAATACCAGCATTTTTATCTCTCCGACCAAAGAGGAAAAAAGCTTACTTTTAGTACTCAATTGGGAGAATCTGTAATTGAGCCGGCATCACTTACGGGGATAAACTGCCATGTAGGCATATTCATCAGAACGGCTTCCTGTTATGTTTGGAAGTAATTCAGTAGAGCATAAGCTAGGGTTGGGCAATATGTCAAAAAAAACAAAAACAATCACGTTTAATTTAATGTGATTAATTTAACATGCAGGTTTTGAAGCATCAGTACTAAAATCTAAATAAACTAGCTAAATTAGTCAGTGTTTTATTGTATTAACATGCAAACTGAATAAAGAAAATTAAAAGGGTTGTTTGCAACTTGCTTACTGTTGAATTTTTCAAAGCAAAAAATATTACAAGAACACCACCAGCTAATTTACCATTGGTAGTTTAACAGAACATACTGTACTTGTGTGTTTTTTTTTTTTTTTTAGTTTCTATATTTTTCACAAACTACTAATTACATTGAAAACAAATTGCTCATCATTCTGAGGAATGTGTTCAGCTTTTGGGCTTGTCACTCAGGGCCCTTCTCATACACAATTTGCAGAATTGTTGTTATGCTGATAGAATTGCTATCATTTACCAAAAACACACAAAAGCTATAGGCGGTATAGCTCGGTTGGTAGAGCGGCCGTGCCAGCAACTTCAGGGTTGCAGGTTCGATCCCCGCTTCCGCCATCCTAGTCACTGCCGTTGTGTCCTTGGGCAAGACACTTTACCCACCTGCTCCCAGTGCCACCCACACTGGTTTAAAAAAAAAAAATGCAACTTAGATATTGGGTTTCTCAATGTAAAGCGCTTTGAGTCACTTGAGAAAAGTGCTATATAAATATATTTCACTTCACAAAAGTAATGCGAGTGCACATTTTACATACAGGCGTAGTTAGGGATGATGTTTGATAAGAAATTATCGAGTTCGAGCCTATTATCGAATCCTCTTATCGAACCGATTCCTTATCGATTCTCTTATCGAGTCCAGATAGGTTGTTGTATATGGAAAAAAAACACACAATATTTGGTTCAACAAAAGCTCACTTTTATTATATAAGAAAAAAATTAATTCTAATTATTTATTTATTAGAATTTATTGACTGTTGTTACCCAAAGTATATTAAGTGGGATTTTTCAGAAAAACAAATATATACAGTAACACAAAATCAACCTGTCTCTGTGATCACTATACGTGTATAAATAATATTTTTTTTTTATTTTATTTTTTTTTATTTTTTTTTTTATTGTGTCCTGTCCAGCTTCTCAGGCAAATCATATAGTTGATGTAGATGCCCATGTCGGCTGTTCAGATTAACTTTACAAAAGAGAAGTGTAGGATACTTCTCTTGTTGCCTTATTTGTATTTGACTTTATTAAATGTATTTATATTATCATTTAGTGCAGCCGGGCCGGAGCAGGAGGGGATAGAAAGAGAAAAAAAAAAGAAGACAGAGGGGGAAATTGTGGGGACAAGAGGGGGATTAGACAGAGAGACAAAAACAACAACAGCAAACAACAACAACAACAATAGAGCAACATCAGCAAATATGACATGTACAAATATGATGGTAAAAGTAATAGCAAATAAGCAGTTAGCGAAAAATAAAAAATAATACAGAAATGACAATGAGCATTATTACACTACAAATGGATCAATACAAATACCAATAGAAATAGCGCTATTGATAATGAACAATACCAATAATTTACGTGATTATGTGCATGAGTGTAAGTATGCATATGTACTTGTATATGTACAGAATGTGTATATGTGTTTGTACAGTGAATGTATATGTACAGTATGTGTATGTGTATGTTTGTATATTGAATGTGCGTGTGGATGTACGAACTTTAGGTAGGTAAATATGTACTGTATTTGTGTATGTATGTGGGAGCGTAGGTACCTATGTACGTATGTGAGCATATGTGAATTTGCATGTACAATACATTCGACTCTGTGTGAATGTGAGTGTGAATGTTGTCTGTCTATCTGTGTTGGCCCTGCGATGAGGTGGCGACTTGTCCAGGGTGTACCCTGCCTTCCGCCCGATTGTAGCTGAGATAGGCTCCAGCGCCCCCCGCGACCCCAAAGGGAATAAGCGGTAGAAAATGGATGGATGGATGGAATACATTCGACTCCCAGAGTGCGTGGGAGCCAGAGCACGGCCCCATCACCCCCGAGAGCCCAACCCACAAACAGGAGGCGTGGTGCCCAGGGAACCAGGGACCACCGCCCCCACGCAGCCAAGCCGGCCAGCGACAGGAACCCCAGAGCCCGACCCACCGTACCGCCCACAAGGGCCAGCAGCAGGCCGCAGACAGACGCACCCGGCAGAGGACAGGGCACGAGAAAAGCAGGGGACAGCCAGAACCCAAGCCAGCGAGAGACCACACCCCACACGGGCAGAAAGGCGAGACGCCCCGCCCGAGGGACCCAGAGACTCCCCGCAACCGGACGGGAAGACCGCCCCCGCCCCACCGGCAACCGGGCCCCCACGAGCCCACCCCCCACCCCCGGAGAGTGCGGCGAGGCCAGCCCCCGGCCACCCCACCCAAATTGGCCGCCGCAGGACCACCCAGGCACAGGGCCACGGGAACCACCCACCCCACCCGCAGGGACCCCAATGATGGAGATGGAACAACCAGCAACCGCCCCGCCGTGTATAAATAATAATAATATAGTGTTAAATAAAATCAGTCTTTTGGGCACAAAACTTAAAATAATACAGCTCTCCAAAAAGTGCACTTCTGCTGCTATTTGGCATAACTATTTGTTATGATGCTTTGACAGGGGAAAGGGGGAAAGATGTGATGTTATGAGCTAGGGCAGTGTTTTTCAACCTTTTTTGAGCCAAGGCACATTTTGTTCATAAAAAAAAATATGAAGGCACACCACCGGCAGAAAAGGTTAAAAAATGAAACTCCACCAGGTTGTCCTGCCTTATTTTGAGTTTGTTGTTGTTTCCTGTGTGTAGTGCTTTAGTTCCTGTCTTGCGCTGTTAATTTGGTGACTTTTCCTGTTTTGTTGGTGTTCTCCTGTAGCAGCTTCACGCCTTCCTTTGAGTTCCATTGCCCGCACCTGCTTTGTTTTGGCAATCAAGACTATTTAAGTTGTGCGTACGCTATCCTTCTTTGTGGGGACACTGTTGATTGTCATGTCATGTACGGGATGTACTTTGTGGACACCGTCTCCGCTCCACACGCTGTAAGTTTTTGCTGTCGTCCAGCATTCTGTTTTTGTTTACTTTGTAGCCAGTTCAGTTTTACTTTTGTTTTGCATAGCCATCCCTATGCTTCAGTGCCTTTTCCTAGCGGGACTTGACTTTTGTTCATTTTTGGTTTAAGCATTACATACCTTTTACATACCAAAAAAGGTTGAAAAACACTGCACTAGACAACGGCACATTGTTATAATTGTTGATGTGCAAAAAATATTTTTTGGACCAATTAGGTGAAGTTGCATAATTTCCCACGGCACACCAGACAATATCTCACGGCACACTAGTGTGCCGCGGCACAGTGGTTGAAAAACACTGAGCTAGGGAATATAACAACTACACTACCCAGCATGCAACGGGAGTGACGAGCATGCGCGGTAGCCCCGAAAAGTGTTGTTGCATGTCGCCACGCCGGCAGCTAAGAATGAGGTTATGAGCACGCTGTGAAAGTAAACGTTAAGAACTCAGCCAACACGCCTCGTCTGCATTATTTATAATTAGGCAGACAACACATATACAGTGTGATTTTGTTTTGTTTACAAGGAAAGAAAAACAAAAGCTAAAAAAGGGAGATATGTTGTATATATATGTATGTGCTGCGGTTGCTTTAAGAACGTTGCGACAGCTGCCGTAAAGGAGGTGCGTTGCTAGCCTGGTTGCTATGTTTCCGGTTGGTCGTAAAAGTGTTCGTCATGTGTTTGTACCCTGCTCAAATCTCTCAGTAAAGTTATTCATTGGATTATACCTTTTGTTTTGAACTTTATTACACCTTGGAGCGCTTTTTCCGGTCCATTGTTTTTCCTGCTTTCCCTATCTGCGCCTAATGACTGAGCTACGTGACGTCATTTCTTGTGATGTCCCAAGGGGCATTTCTGGTCGGAACGGGATTCGTTCCCAGGGATTCGAATAAAGAACCAACTCTTTTTCTTTACTATAGTGGTCTCGATAACGAGTACCGATTCTCAAAAAGGGATTCGAGTCCAAGGACTCGGTTCTTTTCTTATCGAACAACCGGGAAAACTGGTTTCGAGTATCATCCCTAGGCGTAGTTACGTCATTGCATGCTGAACGCAGTAAGAGTGTGAGATAATAATGCTTAAAACAAATTGGAAAGTTGGCAACCTCTAGGCGTCTGAGTAAAAAGGTTGCAAACAACCCCTTTAAAAAAGATGAGCATGGCAACATATCATAAAATATATTTTTACCTGATAGCAAAACAAACATAGAAACATATAGAATAAACTATTTTCCAATACTGGGTGTTTGTGCAGGGATGCAAGTCCCAAACTAAACAAAATGGCCCGTCTGGGATAATGCAGAAGTTTTAAAATGTAATCCTTACCATATTCGAATTATAATGTTGCATAAACTGTTAGCATTATTGCTACTTGCACATGTGGATACTCTTTTATTAACAATACAGATAGTTTCAAGTTAAAATATCGCTAATAGTGGCTAAACTGCTAACATGTAGTGTTGTACATACCTCTAACATCGACTTTTGGCGATCCAAAACACTGACACACAACCAGCGTTGTTTTCTCAAAAATATTTTCTTTTCCGGAAGATAACGCCAAGTAACGGTTGACATTTATTTTGCTGCCCTCAGCTGTGCGTTTAGCTCCGGATTCGCTCGTTCTGTATATTTCCGCGGTGATTGGAACTGGAAGAAGTTGACTGATTAACATTTCCGCCACGTTTGATCGAGGTACTATGCCAACAACAGATCACCGTAATCCATCTGAAATTTATCACAAATCATCGATCATATCATCAACCAGCCCTAATCTTTTGTAATTTATAAAATCAACATAAAATGTGAACTCAAAGCTTCTATGTGAGCTGCATGTAAGAGTCCTCTTCTCAGTCAATCAAGACAGCTGGGAAATACATTTATTTCAAATGGATTATCCAATTATTTCCACAAATTAGTTCATTTTTACTGACATTAATATGTGATTTCACAGTTCTGGCTGATCGAATTACATCACCCCATTTCCCCCCGACCCCCCCCCCCCCCCCCCCCCCACACACACACACACACACACACATACACAACAGCAGACTCATCCACAGCTCCGTCCTTAGTGCTTGCGAAATAAATTATAGGCAAACATACTAGAATATGTGGAGATTTCTTTACCTACTGTAAACAAGACACACACAAACAAGATGCTTATGTTAAACCAGTGATTCTTAACCTTGTTGGAGGTACCGAACCCCACCAGTTTTATATGCGCATTCACCGAACTCGAACCGTAATCATAAAATGATGTTATTATATTAAAGAAATACTAATAAAGATATATTTTACAAACAAAGTTACAGGAATGTACACATGATCCAATTTTTACATCTCATTGTGCAACATGTGAATGCTTTAGTGCAGTGGTTCTCAAATGGGGGTACGCGTACCCCTGGTGGTACTTAAGGGTATGCCAAGGGGTACGTGAGATTTTTTTAAACTATTCTAAAAATAGCAACAATTCAAAAATCCTTTATAAATATATTTATTGAATAATACTTCAACAAAATATGAATGTAAGTTCATAAACTGAACATCAAATCAAGTAGGCTATTCCATTCATTACAATGCAACAATGCAATATTCAGTGTTGACAGCGAGGTTTTTTGTGGACATGTTCCATAAATATTGATGTTAAAGATTTATTTTTTTGTGAAGAAATGTTTAGAATGAAGTTCATGAATCCAGATGGATTTATTATATTTTTAGTTGTTTTATTTTTTATAATACATCACACAATATGTTGGTCTGTTGGATGTAGGACAAAAAATTGGGGGGAAAAAACGGTCTGACTAATTAAGTTTTTTTTTCTCTATTTTCATTTTATTTTTTGTTGTTTTATTTTTATAATAAATCATATATTATTTATGTTGGTCTGTAGGATGTAGGGCAAGAAATTGAAAAAAAAAACCATCTGACCAATTCAGTTTTATATTTCTGTTTTTTTTTTTTTTTAATATTTTTAGTTGTTTTATTTTTTATAATACATCACAAAATATGTTGGTCTGTTGGATGTTAGACAAAAAATTTGGGGAAAAAATGGTCTGACTAATTAAAGTTTTTTTTTCTCTATTTTCATTTTCATTTTCATTTTTGTTTTATTTTTATAATAAATCATATATTATTTATGTTGGTCTGTAGGATGTAGGGCAAGAAATTGGAAAAAAAAATCATCTGACGATTTCAGTTTTGTATTTCTGTTTTTTTATTATATTTTTAGTTGTTTTATTTTTTATAATACATCAATACAATCCCCAAAGAGGGCACTTTAAGTTGATGATTACTTCTATGTGTAGAAATCTTTATTTATAATTGAATCGCTTGTTTATTTTTCAACAAGTTTTTAATTATTTTTATATATTTTTTTCCAAATAGTTCAAGAAAGACCACTAATATTTTGCACTGTTATACAATTTATTAAATCAGAAACTGATGACATAGTGCTGTATTTTACTTATTTATCTCTTTTTTTCAACCAAAAATGCTTTGCTCTGAATAGGGGGTACTTGAATTAAAAACATTTTCACAGGGGGTACATCACTGAAAAAAGGTTGAGAACCACTGCTTTAGTGGAACTAAATGTGATATCTAAAAGGGATACACATTATTTCCAAAGCAGGACCCCCACCCAGACATATAATACTAGTACACAGCTCATGAAAAACAATATGTTATAGTCATTGTAAGTGGGCCAAAACACTTATATTAGAAAATAATCTCATGGAAATGACTGCTGTCATTTGATTACAATAATAAAACATTGAACTTGTTATTTAGTCAGGTTTGGGACAGGTATGCTGCAGGTCTGACGTCGCTCACATGTGCTCCACTGAATGCTCAAGGAGTTTTTGCGTTTGCTCACACATATGGAAAATTAGAGGGAACATTGTTTGGGGGTATCCATAATACGCCGACAGGGAGAAGTTTTTATTTACACGATGAGTCGGGCGTGTCTTGACCGCCGTGTCGGAGGCTCTGCCGAACCCCTAGGGTTCGATCGAACCCAGGTTAAGAACCACTGTGTAAACAAATCTTGATGAGCATCTGCCAGAAGTTGGATATTTTGCTTAAGTTGACACAGCACGGTAGGACTGTAAGGGTTCTTTTGCTGAGGGAACTTCAGCTGAACAGGCGCAAATGTGATGTACTTGGTAAAAAAGACACCAATTAGGGAAGGTGCCACGCTCCTCGGATGTCACACCATTGTTTCTGTGAGACCCACTCAAATGCTGGAAAAGGGCATGAAATCACACCAAAACCCTTAGGCCAGACAGGAAATGAAAAGTCTGTGTGTGTGTGGGTCTCACGTGTAACGTGACCAGGCAGAATGAAATAAGACAAGACAGCCAGGAAAGGAAGGGAGAAGGCACAGAACTTGAAGGATAATCTTTTGAGCTCTGCTAAGCCGTGAGTAACATTCGAACCGAGCACCTTTCTACTATGAGAGTTTAGAGGTTTTGTTTTGAGACACAAACATGTCATATCGGACTACAGCTGAATCAATAGGATATAGACATTAACATTTAGCATTGCAGTTGGACTGTTGTGGTTCCATCCGTCTATTTATTTTCTTCCGCTTATCCAGGTCACAGGGGCAGTGTTCTCAGTAGGGAAGCCCAGACTTTTCAGTCTCTGGATACCTCTTTCAGTTCCACGAGGAACACTGAGGCATTCCCAGGCCATCTGCAAGACATAATCCCTCCAGGATGTCCTCGGTCTACCTAAGGGTCTCCTTCCAGCTAAGATTCAAGATTCAAGATTGTTTATTGTCATATGCAAAGTTAAACAGACAGTTTGCCGTACAATGAAAATCTTACTTTGCTAGTCCACCCTTCAACAAGTCACACGGTACTTAGCTAAAAATAAAAAATAAAAACGTGGATAAGCATGCCTGGGACACCTGACCAAGGATGCGGTCAGGAGAGATCTGGACTAGATGCCCAAGACACCTCATTTCTTGTGGTTCAGTATCCCCATTTGTGTCTGTCCAAGACCCTGTGCCAAATCTGTTGACTACATGCATATCAATGCGTTACAGGTGTAGCCTGGGACAGCTAAGTTAGGGTCCTGGGTGAACTCTGGCCTGACCCAGAGGCGGTAGAAAAAGTGAGGAAATGGGTGCCGTTAAAAAAGTGGGGTGTGTGTGTAGCAGGGGAGGGGCAAGTAGTTGCTGACCAAACGAAAATAAAGTCTAGGTCTTGCAAATCCGTAAACTTGTAAGGTTACCGACTCAATGAGCCAACAAAAAGCGGTCTCTTTGTCCGTAACTACGGTTTGAGTCTAAAGATACTGCCCAGCAAGAAAAGGTAACACATAGGATAGGATTACAATCTCTTTACTTTTTTTAAATATTTACAATAAAGGTGTGTTCAATCGTTGCCAGTAACCCAATAAGTGATTTGTGGTCTGTTAACGCAAAAGCAGAGTTCCCCTTTACTTATCGCAGTCTGGAATATTAGTGCACTTTGAGGGACTTTTTAAAGCTTTAATACTCGTGTAGGAAAGTTGTAGGATCGTGGACAAGAAGTGGTGTGGCCTGCTCACAGATACACTGCACATAGCTACTCGTCCACCCTTCGGGTGCTCACTGATTGCCCTCTCTGCTCAAGTTGCCCTCAAGCTACGCTCTGTGACTTTAACGATATCAAGATGTAACTACTCCAATCTGGGGCCTGACACCTAACTCTATTGGAACCTTTCGCGTTTCGTCTTAATCTGTATCATGGCTCTGTTGAAGCCTTTATTTCACTGCTCAAGGTATGGCAACAGCATCCGGCACTTACCCGAAAGAATGTGGATCTCCGTGAACACTCGACCACTGTCTGAAGACAAAGAACAGCAGGCTGGTGATCCGTAAGATGGAAGCAAGCTCCAGCATTGTACTGTTTTTACCACAAATTCTATATTAATTAAAGATGTTATGCTCAGTTTGCGAAGGGACCCCAGAAGCAGAGAGGAGGCAGGAGTGTAAAGTCTTAACTGTGCAAAGAACATGGGAATAACAAAATAAATAATGGAACTGGTCGTAGTACCAGTACCACAAAAACTAGAAAAAAGGTTTAACACACAACTTGTAGAAGGAAAGTAGGGAGGCACTGAACACAAAAACAAAGTAGCAAAGAAAATTAGATTTAAGGCACCCGACAGGTCGGCATGGTCTGTATGTACTGTAGCGGAGAACACAAAGGAAAGAACCAGCGATCCAGCAGGTGCAGAAAATCAGCTTAAGAAGCGAGGCAGTAATTAGGGACAGGTGTGCTCAGTACCTCCAGTCTTCAGTCAGCCTTCCACCAACGTCAAAGCAACTGAAGAAAAAGGGAGAGAGACACCGCCAGGAAAAGCCGGCAGGCCAGGAGAAGAATAAACGGGAAGAGGCATTAGCTGGAAGTAAGGAAATGAGGAATACTTCACAATGATTTAAAGGGGAACATTATCACCAGACCTATGTAAGCGTCAATATATACCTTGATGTTGCAGAAAAAAGACCATATATTTTTTTAACCGATTTCCGAACTCTAAATGGGTGAATTTTGGCGAATTAAACGCCTTTCTATTATTCGCTCTCGGAGCAATGACGTTGTGACGTCACATCGGGAAGCAATCCGCCATTTTCTCACTTTCGTCGGTGTGTTGTCGGAGGGTGTAATAACACGAACAGGGACGTATTCAAGTTGCACCAGTGGCCCAAAGATGCGAAAGTGGCAAGAAATTGGACGAAATTTGTTCAAAATACGAGGCTGTGGGGAAAGCCGACGAAATGGTCAGTCGTTTGTTCCGCACACTTTACCGATGAAAGCTATGCTACGACAGAGATGGCAAGAATGTGTGGATATCAAAGCAGATGCTGACATCAACTCCAAAACTGGACAGATCAGCTTTCAGGAAAAGAGAGCGGATGAGGGTATGTCTACAGAATATATTAATTGATGAAAACTGGGCTGTCTGCACTCTCAAAGTGCATGTTGTTGCCAAATGTATTTCATATGCTGTAAACCTAGTTCATAGTTGTTAGTTTCCTTTAATGCCAAACAAACACATACCAATCGTTGGTTAGAAGGCGATCGCCGAATTCGTCCTCGCTTTCTCCCGTGTCGCTGGCTGTCGTGTCGTTTTCGTCGGTTTCGCTTGCATACGGTTCAAATCGATATGGCTCAATAGCTTCAGTTTCTTCTTCAATTTAGTTTTTGCTACCTGCCTCCACACTACAACCATCCGTTTCAATACATGCGTAATCTGTTGAATCGCTTAAGGCGCTGAAATCCGAGTCTGAATCCGAGCTAATGTCGCTATAACTTGTTGTTTTATCCGCCATGTTTGTTTGTGTTGGCATCACTGTGTGACGTCACAGGAAAATGGACGGGTGTATATAACGATGATTAAAATCAGACACTTTGAAGCTTATTTTAGGGATATTGCGTGATGGGTAAAATTTTGAAAAAAACTTTGAAAAATAAAATAAGCCACTGGGAACTGATTTTTAATGGTTTTAACCCTTCTGAAATGGTGATAATGTTCCCCTTTAACGTTATCTTGTAGCCTACACCACGACAGAGTTTGCAAGTCTGTCTAATAAACTAGTGCTGTCTTTATTTCTTTAGTTTATTTGGAACATGAACACACTTACAGTATAATACATCACAGTTCCATATCATTTCACTTTACAGGAGTAGGAAGAAGTAAAGCTTATTTAATCCTACCTCTTTCCCATAGCGTTTACAAATATATACATCATTTACTGACCTTTTTATAATAAAATATCTGTGAATTAGTATATACAACAGTTTTGTAATATGTAATTAATTAATTCAGTCAATACTAATATACTGAGATGAAGAATATCTTATTTTCAATAAGGTTGAAAGTATTTCTCATAATTCTTCTTCTTTGTACCTTGTAAGCACTATTCATTTGAACAACCTCTTAAACTGGATCATATCAGTACAATGTTTAACTTCTTTACTTAATCCATTCCATCATTTAATTCCACATCATTTTAGCTGTTTGCAATTTTACCAAATAATCGAACTTTAATATTTTTGACTCAATAAATAAAGTGTTTGTATGTTCTCTATATCCAACATTATGTATATGTCAGTGACGTGCAGTCACTAGAGGCAGGTGAGGCCCAGCCTCACCTGCCATCATGGAAAGAAAAAAAAAGTAAAAAGAAAAAAAAAAATTAAATTGTTATATGTATCCAGTGATTATACTATAAAGTTATTTTCCATTTAACTTCAACAGTTTTAGATTATTTTTATTCAAAATCGCTGAATTTTCACATGTGCCGTTCAAATACTGAGAAGAGACGGTGCGGTGAACAGCAGCCAGTTGAGGCACGTCACTCAGTGCCGCAACATGGATTGCGCAATGACTCGGCTAACTGCTGGCCTGCTGTGCAGTGAGACCGTATTGCTATATGAACTATATTATACATTTCAATAGTTTAGTTAGCTGAGGTATATAATGTACAGTGTATTTTGTCAACAACTGTATGTGTGTAAAGTATTTCTTGTGCTGAGCGATCATAAAACGGCTGCAAAAGACGCACTGGCTGAGGCTCGCCTCCTGCACCCCCGCCGTAGAATTGTTATATCAACTAAAGCCCACACTTAAACTTTCCACGTGCAAGATTGAATCTATTTAAAAAAAATGATTTCATAAGAAGCCAAAAAGTGCAAAAACAATAATGTTGGTGTTGGAGGAGTTGTGAATGACTGCAGGGACACAACATTAGATACACCTCCAGACTGCAGGTGTACCTAATTCACAACTCCTCCAACACGAACATTATTGTTTTTGCGCTTTTTGGCTTCTTATTAAATAACTTTTGTAACCTATTTTCATGGGCTTTCCTCTTTGTGATGTTAAGTTCCTGTTATGCGCTGTTATACAGTATATGCCTTGAGCTCTTATTTTGAAGGCGCTAAGAGCGGAAGTGATGTCACGTTGCGGAGGTTTTTGAAAGAAAGTAAATAAAGTGGTCCTCGTGTAAATTGAAGCCTCCGTGTTTGTTATTTTGTAGTTTCATACAGTATAGGTGCATTTATAAACCCACGGTTACACTTTTTTAAATAGATTCAATCTTGCACGTGGAAAGTTTAAGTGAGGGTTTTAGTTGCGGCGCATGGACTTCATTTCTAAGTAAAGGTAAGACCATAATAAAGTTTTTTTTATTAAATGTGCTTTTTTGTGTGCTACAGTTTGTATGTGTAAAGTTAAAGTTAAGTTAAAGTACCAATGATTGTCACACACACACTAGGTGTAATGAAATTTGTCCTCTGCATTTGACCCATCCCCTTGATCACCCCCTGGGAGGTGAGGGGAGCAGTGGGCAGCAGCGGCACCGCGCCTGGGAATCATTTTTGGTGATTTAACCCCCAATTCCAAGCCTTGATGCTGAGTGCCAAGCAGGGAAGAATGCTGGTATGAGCTTTTAAACATAACCCGTTAACTGCTGCCAATCAAATGGTGAATAAGATACTCTTTAGGGTTAATATGTTTGTAAATCTGACTGTGATGAATTCAGTGCCTCACCAGCCATCAACCTCACCGCACGTCACTGGTATATGTCTAATTAATTGTTTTTGTAACACGGTTAACGAATGTAGCGCACATTTGTGGTTATTTCCCCACGTTTCTGCACAATAACTCAGAAATGGTAATACTATAGTAGCGAGCAGTAGAGAATGTGAAGTGATTTGTTAAACCAAATATTGTGTGTTTTTCTTCCATATACAACAACCTATCTGGACTCGATAAGAGAATCGATAAGGAATCGGTTCGATAAGAAGATTCGATAATAGGCTCGAACTCGATAATTTCTTATCAAGCATCATCCCTACTAGTCAACTTCAAGAATAGTGCTGACCAGTAGTCAGCACGCTTGCCTCTCACACTGGAGACCTGGCTTCGCGGCCCGCTCGGAGTAACGAAAAAACAACCGCTGAGAGAGAGAGTACACAATCACAACAGGAAACAGAGCTGTTTTTGTGATTGACAGCCATGAACACCAATCATTGCATTTCACTGTCAAAATCAGGGGACCCTGATTGGGTGGGGGCCCCTGGGCTTCAGCCCACATAAACTCTTGCCATGGTTGTCATTCACTCCCGGCTTGAAGTGGATTGAAAACTCAACACATTCAGTGTGTGCAAATGTTTCTGTATATTGGTAGTATTTCTTCCCTTTGATAAAACATCCACTTTGCAAGTATTGCAAGTTGTTGTCTGAAATGTAAACAAACTCTCTAGCGTTTGTGCCACTTGGATGCCATGCAAGGTGACCATTCGCGCCTACAGGCCTTGATAATCAAATTGTTTGATTCCAAAGAATTAAAACACTGTGAATGGGTTCTTAACAAGAACCGGTTTTCTATTCCCGTCTGTACCATCAATCAATCAATCAATCAAAGTTTATTTATATAGCCCTAAATCACGAGTGTCTCCAAGGGCTGCACAAGCCACAACGACATCCTCGGCTCAGAACCCACATCAGGGCAAGAAACCTCCCAGATCATAGCGTGAGAGTCCAGTCCATAGTGGAGCCAACCGGAGATTGTCTTGGGTGGAGACAAGTCAGCAGCGCAGAGACGTCCTCAACTGATGCACAGATGAGTGGTCCATCCCGGGTCCCAACTTTAAACAGCTAGCGACTCATCTGTGGTCACCTAATCTGTGCAGAAAAGAGACGGCAGATCAACTGGTCTAAAAGGGGGGTCTATTTAAAGGCTAGTGTATACAAATGGGTTTTAAAATGGGACATAAATGCTTCTACTGAGGTAGAATCTCTAACCCTGGTTAAAATTGTTGTAAATACAGAGGATACTTCTGATTGAGGCAGTTATTTCCAACATTCTGCATGGCCTTTGTTAACTTTTTTTTTTTGCTTTTAGGTTTATAAACAAGAAGGAGTACAATTATGATATTTTCCAAAACCTTTTAAGTCGAAGGGGTTAAGCGATTGCTAAGCAACAATTTCCTTGGTAAAGAAAAATTAGAGTGCACAAGAGTCTGAGTCATGAGTATGAATGCAGCCGGTGAATAATTATTAAGCGGATGTGAAATAAAGTATTCTACATGCAGCTGTTGCCTGGGAGAAAGGAGGCGTATGCCAACGTGCCATTTTTATTACTATCCATCCATCCATTTTCTACCGCTTATTCCCTTCGGGAGCCTATCTCAGCTACAATCAGGCGGAAGGCGGAAGGCGGGGTACACCCTCACATTCACACACTAGGGCCAATTTAGTGTTGCCAATCAAGCTATCCCCAGGTGCATGTCTTTGGAAGTGGGAGGAACCCGGAGTACCCGGAGGGAATCCACGCAGTCACGGGGAGAACATGCAAACTCCACACAGAAATATCCCGAGGCCGTGATTGAACTCACAACTACTCAGTACCTTCGTATCGTGAGGCAGACGCACTAACCCCTCTCACACCGTGCTGTTGCAGGCATCAAATTTGCAAAAAATAACGTTTCTCAGTTTGAACGCCAAGTATCCTGTCCCTGCAGTCCACTCAATTGAACATAGGCTGAAAAAGACCTGCAAATCATCGCACTCCGCCTTTACCTGCGATTTACACAACGTGCCAACTTCACTGGTTTTGGGGTTTGTAGTTGAATGCCACCTCTGTCATGGCCTGAGGGGGTCTGTGTCGCTTTCAGTGGCACTTAGTGACTTTGAGGAGAGTGGCAGGAACTCTACAAATGTGCAGACTGCTTTGCCGCATACGTCACTGCCCACTTTTCCCATTCGTTACAAAGACGGAAGTCGATGCGAACGCCTGCGTGCATTTACTGCTATCATGGCTGAATCTGCAAAACAATAAAATAAATGAAAAGTTTTGTCTGAGGAGACAAAAAAAAAAGAAAAATGGAGACTACCCGGATTAAAAGACAGTCAAGGATCAACATTGGCCCGGCTTTCACTCGCTGGCGTGAGCTCAAAGACAAGAAGGGATTTTCAACCGACGCTGCCTTGGCTTTTTTCCTGCTGGACTCGTAAGAAATGATAGATGCTTAAATCAGAATGCTTATGCTAGCTATCATTTTGGTGAATTTGTGAAACTGAAACAATACAAAAAGTTTATAAGTTATTAATATTAGAGATGTGCGATAATGGCTTTTTTGCCGATATCCGATATTCCGGTTTTTTGTCCAACTCTGTTTTTCACAATTGTCCAAAGAAGTCAGTCAACTTTCAAGCTTCCAGAAGCAAAAAAAAAGCAAAGGGACTCCAGACATGCAGTATAGCAGTGACGTGCAGTACATGGCAAGAAAAAAAATGTAAAAAGAAAAAAAATTAATTAAATTGTTATATGTATGCAGTGATTATACTATAAAGTTATTTTCCATTTAACTTCACCAGTTTTAGATTATTTTTATTCAAAATCGCTGAATTTTCACATTTGCCGTTCAAATACTGAGAAGAGACGGTGCGGTGAACAGCAGCCAGTTGAGGCACGTCACTCAGTGCCTCAACATGGACGGACTCGGCTAACTGCTGGCCTGCTGTGCAGTGAGACTGTATTGCTATATGAATTATATTAAACATTTCCATAGTTTAGTTAGCTGAGGTATATAATGTACAGTGTATTTTGTCAACAACTGTATGTGTGTAACGTATTTCTTGTGCTGAGCGATCATAAAACGGCTGCAAAAGACGCACTGGCTGAGGCTCCAGTAGCCCCGCCTCCTGCACCCCCACCGTAGAATTGTTATATTAACTAAAGCCCACACTTAAACTTTCCACGTGCAAGATTGAATCTATTTTAAAAAGTTATTTCATAAGAAGCCAAAAAGTGCAAAAACAATAATGTTCGTGTTGGAGGAGTTGTGAATGACTGCAGGGCCACAACATTAGGTACACCTGCAGACTGCAGGTGAATCTAATTCACAACTCCTCCAACTTGAACATTATTGTTTTTGCACTTTTTGGCTTCTTATTAAATAACTTTTGTAACCTATCTTTATGGGCTTTCCTATTTGTGATGTTAAGTTCCTGTTATGCGCTGTTATACAGTATATGCCTTGAGCTCTTATTTTGAAGGCGCCAAGAGCGGAAGTGATGACATGTTGTAGTGGAGCGGAGGTTTTTGAAAGAAGGTAAATAAAGTGGTCCTTGTGTAAACTGGAGCCTCCGTGTTTGTTTTTTTGTAGTTTCATACAGTATAGGCGACATTTAAAAACCCTCGGTTACACTTTTTTAAATAGATTCAATCTTGCACGTGGAAAGTTTAAGTGAGGGCTTTAGTTGATATAACACACCCGTCAGGGGGTTCATTAATCCAGCACAACAGCGGCGAATGGACTTTACTTATAAGTAAAGGTAAGACCATAATAACGTTTTTTTTAATTAAATGTGCTTTTTTGTGTGCTACAGTTTGTATGTGTAAAGTTAAAGTTAAGTTAAAGTACCAATGATTGTCACACACACACTAGGTGTAATGAAATTTGTCCTCTGCATTTGACCCATCCCTGGGAGGTGAGGGGAGCAGTGGGCAGCAGCGGCGCCGCGCCCGGGAATAATTTTTGGTGATTTAACCCCCAATTCCAACCCTTGATGCTGAGTGCCAAGCAGGGAAGAATGCTGGTATGAGCTTTTAAACATAACCCGTTAACTGCTGCCAATCAAATGGTGAATAAGATACTCTTTAGGGTTCATATGTTTGTAAATCTGACTGTGATAAAGTCAGTGCCTCACCAGCCATCAACCTCACCGCAGGTCACTGCAGTATAGTAACTTATTCCTTGCCCTTCAGTCAGTCAGTTTCACTGAGCTTTAACAGAAATATTACACAAAAAACTGGAGAAAGCTCAACAATACCATGTACACAAACTGAGCTACTGTAAGTTCAACCGAAACTCCTTTTCATGAAACATGCAAGAACTTTCATGAAAAGCTAACAGCAGCTGACTAAGCAAAATAAGTGGCTGTCAGTCTGCAACTGTAAGGCTGCAGAAAAGGAGGGCTAGGGCACTTCTAGGTCACATGAGCTGATGCACTGGACTTCACATAACTATTAGAAATGAAATCGCCATGGGCAGAATGGTGCTGAGCTTAGATTACACACGAGGGCAATTTTATTTAACCAGTGTTAGTCTGTGCTTGGTTGGTGCTTTTCAAGAACGGGTTCACGAATCTTCATGTCCCCTAACATCATAACAATCTATGAACCTTTGTTAAGGGCTAACTTTGTGCATGCAAAGAGTCCTGTGAGCCAGCACTTTTCATGGACAAACACCATTGTCCTATTTGCTTGCTTCCATAGGAATAACTAGAATACTTGCTCTTTGGAAAGAGTATTTGGATAGTGGAGCAACATAGTACATATAGAGTATGTAAGAACTTAATAACAATTGAAAATTCTAAGGAAACACAAGCTTTGTATAAAATAAGCATGGCTGTCAAAGTTTCCGCATACGATTAAACACAAAAAAATGATTGCATTAATAGACTTAGACTTAGACTTCCTTTTTATTGTCATTCAAATTTTAACTTTACAGTACAGATAAGAACAACATGTTGTTGCATTAGCTCATGGTAGTGCAGGATAAAAGAGCAGATATAAATAAATACATTACTGTACAGATAAATATATTGCACTTTTGCATGTGCATCCACGTTTATGGATGTATGTTATATTGTCTTTATATTCTAGCGAGTTAATCCATTTTAGGATTGAGGGGATTATTATGATGCATTCAGGAGTCTTATGGCCTGAGGGAAGAAGCTGTTACAGAACCTGGAGGTTCTGCTTCGGAGGCTGCGGAGCGTCTTTCTAGAGTCCAGCAGAGAAAACAGTCCTTGGTGGGGGTGGGAGGAGTCTCTGCAGATTTTCTGAGCTCTGGTCAGGCAGTGGCTTTTTGTGATCTCCTGGCTAGGAGGAAGAGGAGTCCTGATGATATTTTCCGCCGTCCTCACCACTCTCTGCAGAGACTTCCAGTCTGAGGCACTGCAGGCTCCAGTCCAGATAGAGATTCAGTTGGTCAGTTGGCTCTCTATAGTGCCTCTAATCATGCATTAACGCACATTTATTGCGCAATTACGGTATTTTTTTACCGCACATGCTTTTTTTGGTAAATGCATAAATCAGTGCAACGATGAATGATGGCACTCCGACTGGTGTACTCACTAGTAAATTTTGTATTTTTTTTTTTAATTAGATTTTTATTTTATTTTATACATTTTTTGACAGCACTAAAAATACCAAAATGACTGCCATCCAAAAACAAACTCTATTGAGGTGGAATCTTTGTTTTGGCAATCAGAGATGGGATTTATGGCTCTTTGAAGGGAGGAGCAGTTCCTTTATAAGAGCCGTTCAAAAGACTGGCTAGTTCTTACAGTAGTGGTCAAAAGTTCACATACACTTTTGCGTGGCGAAGTTGGTAGAGTGGCATACGGACTGTATCCCTGCAGACTGTATTGATCTATATTAATATATTATAATGTAGGAACCATAAATATTAATAACAGAAAGAAAAAACCCTTTTGTGCGAATGAGTGTGATTGAGTGTAAATGGGGGAGGGAGGTTTTACCCAAAAAATGAAAAAACATTTTTTTTTTTTTTTTTTTTTTTTTTTAATTTCTTGTGCGGCCCGGTACCAATCGATCCACGGACCGGTACCGGGCCACGGCCCGGTGGTTGGGGACCACTGATATAACGTACACTTATTCAGCCTGTTGTTCACTAATCTTTATTTATTTTAAATTGCCTTTCAAATGTCTATTCTTGGTGTTGGGTTTTATCAAATACATTTCCCCAAAAAATGCGACTTATAGTCCAGTGCGACTTATATATGTTTTTTTCCTTCTTTATTGTGCATTTTCGGCCGGTGCGACTTATACTCCGAAAAATACGGTATACTAATACCGGTATACCGTACAACCCTACTGCAGAGTAACACTACCGATGTCAACAAACATTCCTCCTATTCTCTGAATTGGTTCTAAAAAGTTACCTCTTCTGGTACAGAGCACTCAGATGATAAATTATTGCTGCTTATTTTTGGGGGCATTGGAGGAATGTCCTCCCCAAATCCAGTCCAGTGATCACTGCTGCCGCGATAAACGGTGTGTGTGTGTTCATTCATTTTTCCTGAACGCTGCACTCTGTCTATCAGCGTAGGATCTACAGGCCAACAAAAATGACCCCCTACGCAGAGTATTTCTCCCCAGCGTTTGAGGCTTGATGAATGCTATTATAAAGGCACTGTGACGGAGCTGCACTGTCAGCGCTCTGCTGCTCGACAGGCTGCCAAGGGAGTCTTTTTGAGACCTCTCAAGCCTCGAATATGACACAATAAAGATGATCGAATTACACCCTTCAAACCAAACTTACATTCGATGTAATGCATTCAAATAAAGTATGTTTGTGGCTATCAAACGGCCCTTTAGAAAAAACATAACCTCTTTTTTATTAACAGAGTGATGTTAGAGCATCACTTGATATCTACACTGACGACATATTCCCATCTCTCATACCCAAAATGTATGCCATTGCTCAAATTGGATAAATCTCGCAGGCATGTGAAATTCCCGCGAAAACCCGCGTTTTCAAACATTCATTTTCAGGTCGAAAAAAATGTGCCGAACCCCAAGATGCAGAGAAGGCGGAAGGCATTGTGCAAGAAAACATGATTTAATTAAACACTAGGCAAAACAACAAACAAAAGGGTAATAACAAAAGGCGCGCACAAGGCGGTGAACAAACTTGGTTATAAACTAAAATAGCACAGAGGCTAACTTTGGACAAGAAACAAAAACACTTACTGTGACACGAAGGAACTAGGACATGAGCAGAGCGAAACAAAAGTAGACAGAGCTACATCGGCAAGTATTAAGACAGGTTGTAATGAAAATGACAAAGACAATGACAATAATCCAGCACTGACTGGAGGAGAAGGCGGGTTTAAATAGCAGCTGGCTGATTGACACCAGGTGTGGCCAGGTGCCAATCAGCCACAGCTGAGGGGACACAGCACTCAGGGAGACAAGTAGGAAATAAAGACAAAATAAAAGCGCTGGACAGAAAACTAAGACAAACGCAGAGAAAAAACTAAAACACAGTCAAACTGTCAGGGACAAGCCTGACACATAAAGTGTCATTCCAGGTCGTTACACTATGATTTACCAATCAAATGTGTGCTTATTCTAGTGTCATTTATTAGGAATCTTCATTTATAAATACTAATCATGAAATGCTGTTAGTATATTAAATAAATACTAATACAAATATATTTTTTACTAACAGGAAGTTGCAGGAATGTACACATGAGCCCTTGCTTACATCTCATTGTGCAACATGTGAATGTTTTAATGGGAACTAAATGCAATGTCCGAAAGGGGTACAAATTATTTCCAAAGCAGGACCTCCACCTAGACAAACAATACAAGTACACAGTTCATGAAAAACAATATTTTTTGTTATTGTCATTGTAAGTGGGCATAAACACTTATATTAGAAAATAACCTCATGGAAATGACTGCTGAGGTGGTGGGGGACTTGTCCAGGGTGTACTCCGCCTTCCGCCCGAATGCAGCCGAGAAAGGCTCCAGTACCCCCCGCGACCCCGAAAGGGTCAAACGGTAGAAAATGGATGGATGGAGATTGAACTTATTATTTAGTCAGGTTTGGGACAGGTGTGCTGCTGGTGTAGCCACAATGTGCACGTCTGATGTTGCTCACATGGACTCCACTGAATGCTCAGGGAGTTTTTGCGTTTGCTCACACACATGAAAAATTACATTTGTTGCGAGCTAAACGTAATAGGACGAACCTGGCAAATATAATATGTCCGTGACAGTTTTCAACCTTCCGCCTCAGGAAGTCGGCCCGTCGGTCCGCGCACTTTACTCCAATGTCACTTCTGTTGCGTCTGTCTGTGTTGTGGCTTTTGCAATCGGGCTGTAGCTGAAAGTTGTTGTGTTATGGCTTAATGATATTAACTTCTGGCCTTTTTCAGCCACCGTAGCTATCCGCCATTCTTCTTTTGATGGCGATGACGACAGAGACGGCCAGCCAGACTTGAGCAACGTTTAACGTTAAAAGTGCTACGGTAGTAATCGAGGTTGCAAGCTCATTGTGTACAAAAGACGAACATGATGCTGGCTCCACTATGGACTGGACTCTCACATTATTAACCGTATCCACTCGGCATTCATTGCACCGGTCACCCAGGGGGTTGGAGAGTCCCCACATCTGCGATCCCTTCCAAGGTTTCTAGTTGTTACCATTAGGTTGAGTTTTTTTCTTGACCTGATGTGGGATCTGAGCCGAAAGATGTCGTTGTGGCTTGTGCAGCCCTTTGAGGCATTTCTGATTAAGGGCTATATACAGTAAGTAAACTTTGTTTGATTGATTGACATGGTAAAAGTTAACTGGAAGTCTGATCTTACGAAAATTGATAAAACCCAAAACCAGTGAAGTTGGCATGTTGTGTAAATCGTAAATAAAAACAGAATACAATGATTTGCAAATCATTTTCAACATATATTCAATTGAATAGACTGCAAAGACAAGATATTTAATGTTCGAACTAAGAAACTTCATTCTTTTTTGCAAAAAAATCATTAACTTAGAATTTAATGGCAGCAACACATTGCAATAAAGTTGGCACAAGAGCATTTTTACCACTGTGTTACATGGCCTTTCCTTTTAACAACACTCAGTTAACGTGCGGGAACTGAGGAGACACATTTTTTAAGCTTTTCAGGTGGAATTATTTCATTCTTGTTTGATATACAACTTAAGTTGTTCAACTGTCTGAGGTCTCCGTTGTAGTATTTTACGCTTCAATGTCGAACAGTTTATGAACAACATTTCTCAATGAGCTATTGCAAGGAATTTAGGGATTTCCCCGTCTAAGGTCTGTAATATCATCAAAAGGTTCAGAGAATCTGGAGAATTCACTGCACCTAAGCAGCAAGGCCGTGACCTTCGATCCCTCAGAAACTGCATCAAAAACCGACATCAGTGTGTAAAGGATATCACCACATGGGCTCAAGAACACTTCAGAAACCCACTGTCAGTAACTACAGTTGGTCGCTACATCTGTAAGTGCAAGTTAAAACTCTACTATGCAAGGCGAAAACCGTTTATCAACAACACCCAGAAACGCCGTCGGCTTCGCTGGGCCTGAGCTCATCTAAGATGGACTGATACAAAGTGGAAAAGTGTTCTGTGGTCTGACGAGTCCACATTTCAAATTGTTTTTGGAAACTGTGGACGTCGTGTCCTCCGGACCAAAGAGGAAAAGAACCATCCGGATTGTTATAGGCGCAAAGTTGAAAAGCCAGCATCTGTGATGGTATGGGGGTGTATTAGTGCCCAAGGCATGGGTAACTTACACATCTGTGAAGGCACCATTAATGCTGAAAGGTACATACAGGTTTTGGAGCAACATATGTTGCCATCCAAGCAACGTTACCATGGACGCCCCTGCTTTTTTCAGCAAGACAATGCCAAGCCACGTGTTACATCAACGTGGCTTCATAGTAAAAGAGTGCGGGTACTAGACTGGCCTGCCTGTAGTCCAGACCTGTCTCCCATTGAAAATGTGTGGCGCATTATGAAGCCTAAAATACCACAACGGAGACCCCCGGACTGTTGAACAACTTAAGCTGTACATAAAACAAGAATGGGAAAGAATTCCACCTCAGAAGCTTAAAAAATGTGTCTCCTCAGTTCCCAAACGTTTACTGAGTGTTGTTAAGAGGAAAGGCCATGTAACACATTGGTGAACATGCCCTTTCCCAACTACTTTGGCACGTGTTGCAGCCATGAAATTCTAAGTTAATTATTATATGCAAAAAAAAAAAGTTTATGAGTTTGAACATCAAATATCTTGTCTTTATAGTGCATTCAATTGAATATGGGTTGAAAAGGATTTGCAAATCATTGTATTCCGTTTATATTTACATCTAACACAATTTCCCAACTCATATGGAAACGGGGTTTGTATGAAAAAAGACCCGAACAGACCCGCTCATCGGCAGTGCACCTTTTAATCCGGTGCGCCCTATGGCCCGAAAAATACGGTAGACAATGGGTTTCACTATGTTAAGCGTTTTGAATCTCTCGAGAAAAAAGCGCTATATAAATATAATTCACTTAGAAAAGTTAATGGATGAGAATACGTCTAAAGGTAAAATACAGGAAATGTAGTCTCGATTTTCTAAATGCTCTTCTTCTTTCACATCTCTGATCTTGGCAGCCCCTGTCCACTTTAGGACATTTGTGTTTTGCATAAATAGTGTTTTTGTTAAATAGGAGTGAATGATGACTTAAATCAGCCGTGAAGTTGATTCTGCACACCTGACCTAAGTTCAAACAGAAGTAATTTGACACGATTTTTAATATAGTCATTCTATGCAGCTGCTGATTACAACGGAAGGTTGATTCGCTCGGAGTAATTCAAGCTCAGTTGCGTTCAGCGGCTCTCTCGTGGGCCTCTGGTGTCAGTGCTGGCTTATCAACGTTGTGTCAAATCGTACATGACAGAGGCAATATAGAAAAGGGACAGAAGCAAATGAATGGCGCAGATCACGGCAATGTAAGTGTCAAACTTGACGTCAGGCTTGGAGAAAGCAGATGGGTCTAACAAATGCACTGCGTGAAATACAAGTGTCCTTTTTTTTTTTCTTTTTTTTTTTGAGGTTGAGTCATTCTTAAAATGTCCCCAAATGTCAGTAGGACATGATGAGCACACTGGGTACAAGTGACAAACATCTGCCAGCATCAGGGGATTGGTAAGAATGAAACTAAAATGAGAATATGTTGGGCTGAATGAAATATGTCTAATATTTCATATTTTTAACCAACCCAAAATTGTCTGAAAAGCACACATGCTGTCTTCGTGTTACAGCGTTTTCTGGTTATTATGTGCGCCCTTTGCGGATTTTAAAGTAAAACACCATCGAGTACATTGAGATTTGAGTTTAAGTTTCATGTTAAAATCACTTTAGGTTTTTAGAGCAGGGGTGTCGAACTTGTTTTCACCGAGGGCCACATCGCAGTCATTGTAACCGTGAATGTAAGAATATAAAAGTACAAACCCCGTTTCCATATGAGTTGGGAAATTGTGTTAGATGTAAATATAAACGGAATACAATGATTTGCAAATAATTTTCAACCCATATTCAGTTGAATGCACTACAAAGACAACATATTATTGTTGAAGGCATACTTGCCAACCTTGAGACCTCCGATTTCGGGAGGTGTGGGGAGGGGCGTGGTTAAGAGGGGAGGAGTATATTTACAGCTAGAATTCACCAAGTCAAGTATTTCATATATATATATATATATATATATATATATATATATATATATATATATATATATATATATATATATATGTATAAGAAATACTTGACTTTCGGTGAATTCTAGCTATATATATATATATATATATATATATATATATATATATATATATATATATATATATATATATATATATATATATATAAATAAGAGAAATACTTGAATTTCAGTGTTCATTTATTTACACATATACACACACATAACACTCATCTACTCATTGTTGAGTTAAGGGTTGAATTGTCCATCCTTGTTCTATTCTCTGTCACTATTTTTCGAACCATGCTGAACACCCTCTCTGATGATGCATTCTGCTTCGTCTCCTTGTTGTGTGCGCAGTTGTGCACCGCACTCTCTAAAAGCCGTAGATGTTATTGTCACTTATGCATGTACAGTAGATGGCAGTATTGTCCTGTTTAAGAGTGTCACAACATTGCTGTTTACGGCAGACAAACTGCTTTATGGTAGACGAAAACGTGACTGCTGTTGTGTGTTGTTACCGCGCTGGGAGGACGTTAATGAAACTGCCTAACAATAAACCCACATAAGAAACCAAGAACTCGCTCCTCGATCATTCTACAGTTATAACGTGATTGGGCAGGCACGCTGTTTATATTGTGGGAAAGCGGACGTGAAAACAGGCTGTCAACACGTCACTCAGGTCCGCATGAATTTCGGGAGATTTTCGGGAGAAAATTTGTCCCGGGATGTTTTCGGGAGAGGCGCTGAATTTCGGGAGTCTCCCGGAAAATCCGGGAGGGTTGGCAAGTGTGGTTGAAGGAGAAACTAAACGTTGCAATGCGTTTGCTAAAATAATATGCTGCCGTATGCTTAAAATGTACGAAATTCCTAAACATTACATGTTATTATGAATGTGCCTGTTACTACATTATGTAAAACCTTGATGGAAGTGTTTGGATGTTTTTTTAAGCACTTAATAGGCAGAAAAGAGCAACTATGTTTGTTGTTTCTCATGAAATCCACCATGATTAGTAGTAGTTGTTATTGTTGAAGGAGAAACTAAACGTTGCGATGCGTTTGCTAAAATAATATGCCTCCGTATGCTTAAAATGTACGAAATACGAAAACATTACATGTAATTATGAATTATATATAAATATATATATATATATATATATATATATATATATATATATATATATATATATATATATATATATATATATATATATATATATATATATATATATATATATTAATAAGAGAAATACTTGAATTTCAGTGTTCATTTATTTACACATATACACACACATAACACTCATCTACTCATTAAGGGTCTATTCTCTGTCACTATTTTTCGAACCATGCTGAACACCCTCTCTGATCATGCATTCTGCTTCGTCTCCCTGTTGTGTGCGCAGTTGTGCACTGCACTCTCTAAAAGCCGTAGATGTTATTGTCACTTATGCATGTACAGTAGATGGCAGTATTGTCCTGTTTAAGAGTGTCACAACATTGCTGTTTACGGCAGACACACTGCTTTATGGTAGACGAAAACGTGACTGCTGTTGTGTGTTGTTGCCGCGCTGGGAGGATGTTAATGAAACTGCCTAACAATAAACCCACATAAGAAACCAAGAACTCGCCCTCGATCATTCTACAGTTATAACGTGATTGGGCAGGCACGCTGTTTATATCGTGGGAAAGCGGACGTGAAAATGGGCTGTCGACACGTCACTCAGGTCCGCATGAATTTTGGGAGATTTTCGGGAGAAAATTTGTCCCGGGAGGTTTTCGGGAGAGGCGCTGAATTTCGGGAGTCACCCGGAAAATCCGGGAGGGTTGGCAAGTATGGTTGAAGGAGAAACTAAACCTTGCGATGCGTTTGCTAAAATAATATGCCGCCGTATGCTTAAAACGCACGAAATACGTAAACATTACATGTTATTATGAATGTGCCTGTTACTACATTACATATGTGTATGCAAAACCTTGATGGAAGTGTCTGGATGTTTTTTTAAGCGCTTTATAGGCAGAAAAGAGCGACTTTTGCTGTCATTTATTTACTTGTTAGAATGCATTAAAAACAGAAAAACGTCTGCCTGTCTTACATAAGCATGGTGAATGGTAGGCACAGTTGTTGTTTTATAAAAGTGCAGTTGTCATGACCCGATGTCCCGGATCATGTCTTGTTTTGTGTTTCGGTTATTATTTGCAAATTAGTGTTTTGTTTTGTCCTCAGCGCGCCTTACTCTGTTTACTTTTCTTGTTGCTATGTGCGCTGATTAGACACTCCTGTTTCTGTTTAGTCATTTCAACTGTTGCTGCCTCGAATCACTCCCCTTTATATTACGTTGCCACCTGGGCTAAGTTGCTTGTTTTATTTTTATTTATTTATTTTTTTTAATTAATCAATCCAACAAAATAATACACAATAATACCATAATAATTATTATTAATTATTATCGGGACGGCGTGGCGCGGTTGGTATATATATATATACAGCCTGGCCCCCGAGCCAATTTTTTCAAAAAGTCAAAAAGTTTGGGGACCCCTGGTTCAGAGGAAGGCTTTTTTTTTTTTTTATAAATATCTCCACCGTCATTTCAAATTTTCAGGACTTATGGGGGATCCTAAATACACAAAAACAGGTACCAACAAGTAAGACAGGTTTAATTTGCATAATAGGACCCCTTTAAGTTTATTTTATTTGGGATATTTTTAACATGCTTCTTGGAAAACAGGGAAGAGTCTAGAACAGGGGTCGGCAACCCAAAATGTTGAAAGAGCCATATTGGACCAAAAATACAAAAACAAATCTGTCTGGAGCCGCAAAAAATGAAATGCCATATTACATACAGATAGTGTGTCATGAGATATAAATTGAATTAAGAGGACTCAAAGGAAACTAAATGAGCTCAAATATAGCTACAAATGAGGCATAATGATGCAATATGTACATATAGCTAGCCTAAATAGCATGTTAGCATCGATTAGCTTGCAGTCATGCAGTGCCCAAATATGTCTGATTAGCACTCCAACAAGTCAATAACATCAACAAAACTCACCTTTGTACAGTCACACAGCATAAAACGTTTGCTGGACAAAATGAGACAGAAAAATAAGTGGCATAAAACACGTCCTAGAAAGTCGGGAGAAAGTTATACATGTAAACAAACTATGGTGAGTTCAAGGACCGCCAAAATGAGTAGGACAAAACGGCGCTCGCCAAATACTCTAATCAGTGAAGCATGTTTAATATAAACAGTGTGCTTTATAACAATTAGGGAGGTTTGTGTCATGTTTGTCCTCCTACAGAAACCATATTAAAACAAAATTATTTTTTTTTCCCCTCAACTTTTTCCATTTTTCATACATTTTTGAAAAAGCTCCAGAGAGCCACTAGGGCGGCGCTAAAGAGCCGCATGCGGCTCTAGAGCCGCGGGTTGCCGACCCCTGGTATATATATATACAGCCTGGCCCCCGAGCCAATTTTTTTTTAACCCAATGCGGCCCCCGTGTCAAAAAGTTTGGGGACCCCTGGTTTAGAGGAAGGCTTTTTTTTTTTTTTTAATAAATATGTCCACCGTAGTTTCATATTTTCAGGACTTATGGGGATCCTAAATACACAAAAACAGGCACCAACAGGTAAGAAAAGTTTAATTTGCATAATAGGACCCCTTTAAGTTTATTTTATTTGGGATCTTTTTAACATGCTTCTTGAAAAACAGGGAAGCGTCTAGAACAACGCCCAGGTACTCAAAGTCTGTATCCAAATCAAGCTCCTCCCCCTCAAATATGCACCTGAGCAAGAAAGGTTATTAGTTGTTTATTTTTAAAACGTCATGGATAAATTTGTTTTTATTCACATATTTAGGAGCAGTCACATTTCTGTTAGAACTAGGTTCAAGTCCACTTGTGCGTTCTTGGCGGGGTGTAAATGGCCGCATCATTGGCGTACATTTCTATGTGAGTATGTTCACATACATCAGGGAGATCATTTATATAGAGTGATTAAAAAGGACTAGTCTGAGTATGGGCCGTTGCAGGACTCCTATTGACACATTTTTTTGAGAATCCGTAGGTTTTCCAGAACTTCTCAGAGAAGTTAAAGTTACTGTTTATTCCTGATTGCAAGCCGCTACTTTTTTCCTACACTTTGAACCCTGTAGCTCATATAACGGTGCGGCTAATTTATGGATTTTTCTTTTCACTAATTTCCATAGTGTTTTATGTTCAATGGTTTTCATTAAACCCAAGCAGAGGACTGAAATAGTGTTTTATTCTTTGTGCTATGGCGCCATCTTTAGGACGAGTTTGCTCACTGCAAGTGCTGCGATTTAAAAATGTACTTCCTGTTTTGCCTCAAACCGAGAGTAAAACCATAGCGTTTCTCCTTAAAAGGATTCTTCATTCATCAATCAATATGTAGGAGTGTTTTCATGCATATTTGTCCGTGCTATTTGTTGTTTGCATTAGCTAATGTGCTAACACATCTACGAGTGTCTGTGTTAGTCTCATTAACATACAATGACATTCTTTTTGTAATGTTTCAGTTTCAAAAATTCCTCAGTAAATTCACCAAAACATCCCCGTGAAGTTATTGTCTGTTCAGCTGATTGGAGAACTAGCTTCTGCAGCTACGATGCTATGATGCTACGATGACTTCTGTTGTATTTGATCAGCCGTTTTACTGCCGTGTAACAGACACCGTTTGGAAGCAATTAAAGGCCTACTGAAATGCGATTTTCTTATTTAAACGGGGATAGCAGGTGAATTCTATGTGTCATACTTGATCATTTTGCGATATTGCCATATTTTTGCTGAAAGGATTTAGTAGAGAACATCGACGATAAAGTTCGCAACTTTTGGTCGCTGATAAAAAAGTCTTGCCTGTACCGGAAGTAGCAGACGATAAGCGCGTGACGTCACAGGTTGTGGAGCTCCTCACATCTGCACATTGTTTACAATCATGGCCACCAGCAGCGAGAGCGATTCGGACCGAGAAAGCAACAATTTCCCCATTAATTTGAGCGAGGATGAAAGATTCGTGGATGAGGAAAGTGAGAGTGAAGGATTAGAGGGCAGTGGGAGCGATTCAGATAGGGAAGATGCTGTGAGAGGCGGGTGGGACCTGATATTCAGCTGTGAATGACTAAAACAGTAAATAAACACAAGACATATATATACTCTATTAGCCACAACACAACCAGGCTTATATTTAATATGCCACAAATTAATCCCGCATAACAAACACCTCCCCCCTCCCGTCCATATAACCCGCCAATACAACTCAAACACCTGCACAACACACTCAATCCCACAGCCCAAAGTACCGTTCACCTCCCCAAAGTTCATACAGCACATATATTTCCCCAAAGTTACGTATGTGACATGCACATAGCGGCACGCACGTACGGGCAAGCGATCAAATGTTTGGAAGCCGCAGCTGCATGCGTACTCACGGTACCGCGTCTGCGTATCCAACTCAAAGTCCTCCTGGTAAGAGTCTCTGTTGTCCCAGTTCTCCACAGGCCAATGGTAAAGCTTGACTGTCATCTTTCGGGAATGTAAACAATGAAACACCGGCTGTGTTATCCGGCACAACAGGGAGTGCATTCTACGGCGGGGGTGCGTTATCCGGCACAACACCTGCCGCAATACACGGCTTCCCACCTACAGCTTTCTTCTTTGCTGTCTCCATTGTTCATTGAACAAATTGCAAAAGATTCACCAACACAGATGTCCAGAAAACTGTGGAATTTTGCGATGAAAACAGACGACTTAATAGCTGGCCACCATGCTGTCCCAAAATGTCCTCTACAATCCGTGACGTCACGCGCTGACGTCATCATACCGAAACGTTTTCAGCAGGATATTTCGCGTGAAATTTAAAATTGCACTTTAGTAAGCTAACCCGGCCGTATTGGCATGTGTTGCAATGTTAAGATTTCATCATTGATATATAAACTATCAGACTGCGTGGTCGGTAGTAGTGGGTTTCAGTAGGCCTTTAAGGTATGTAGATAAACATTTACAAAACTTTTCTGAGTAAATACCTCATTTCACAACGTATCTGCGGCTTATAGTTTGATGCGGCAAATATACGTCAAATATTTTATATCCCAATATGCTCTATAGTCCGGAAAACGTGGTAGTTTGTTTGGTTAATAGAATATTAACTAGAAGTCAAAACAAACTACACTGAATGTGTACATAACACTTTCCTGTTTGCCACCCAAAAAAGTTGAATAAGTTAACAGATGCTTCCATACGTCTGTGTAATGTCAATACCTCAATCGCATTCACAGGGAGTCGTGCTACAACCAAATGGTGGGGTCTTTTTAAGCACTCCAAAGCATATGGTCTGACATAAATGTACCACACCTCATTGGAAGCGCATACCACCCACGAGCACGCAGATGGGGTGCAAGCTTGTATGCAAGACTGTGGCTGCCATGTTTATTAGAAGCAAGTTGGCCTAATAATAAAATCCCAGATTTGTCACCAAAAATATGATTTACGATTTTTTTTCCCCAAATTTTTAAAGAACCCATTGAAAACAAATGACATATCATTCAAAAAGGGTTTTTCCTTTATGTGTTCAAAAACTAGTACCGTATTTTTCGGAGTATAAGTCGCTCCGGAGTATAAGTCGCACCGGCCGAAAATGCATAATAAAGAAGGAAAAAAACATGTATAAGTCGCATTTTTTGGGGGAAATTTGATAAAACCCAACACCAAGAATAGACTTTTTAAAGGCAATTTAAAATAAATAAAGAATAGTGAACAACAGGCTGAATAAGTGTACGTTATATGAGGCATGAATAACCAACTGAGAACGTGCTTGGTATGTTAACGTAACATATTATGGTAAGAGTCATTCAAATAACTATAACATATAGAACATGCTATACGTTTACCAAACAATCTGTCACTCCTAATCGCCAAATCCCATAAAATCTTATACGTCTAGTCTCTTACGTGAATGAGCTAAATAATATTATTTGATATTTTATGGTAATGTGTTAATAATTTCACACATAAGTCGCTCCTGAGTATAAGTCGCACCCTCGGCCAAACTATGAAAAAAACTGCGACTTGTTTGTTTGTAATTGGTTTTTAATCTTCATTATTTACTTCAAGTCATTACAGTATGTCTCTATATACATATTTATAAAACCTTTTTTAAATACATTTTGGCCAAAGGAGGCGCATTTCAATTTCTTACACGCACTTGTTATTACATATTTTGGCCAGAGGGGGAGCACTTCAAATTTTTACACACACTTGTTATTTCATATGTTGACCAGAGGGGGAGCACTTTTAATACCGACACACAAACCTGCGACTTATAGTCCGAAAAATACGGTATGTTTTGCACAATTCTAATTTGAGTAATACTGTTATTTTTAGCACAGATATGAATATTTTTTAAGGAATAATTTTCCAAGAACTAAATCAACAGTCTTGAATAACATACTTCTGTTAACAAAAATGTAACATTTTACATTCCATGCAAATAAATAATTATCTCCAACATTGAGATTAATAGCGAAAACTTGAATAGAATATCTATATACCGTATTTTCCGCACTATAAGCCGCCACGGGTTATTAGCCGCACCTTCAATGAATGGCATATTTCAAAACTTTGTCCACCTATAAGCCGCCCCGGGTTATAAGCCGCGCCTACGCTGCGCTAAAGGGAATGTCAAAAAAACAGTCAGATAGGTCAGTCAAACTTTAATAATATATTACAAACCAGCGTTCTAACAACTCTGTTCACCCCCAAAATGTAATGTGCAAATGTGCAATCACAAAAATAGTAACACTCAAATTAGTGCAGAGAAAAAGTAACATCAATAACTCAACGTTGCTCGAACGTTAATGTCACACAACACACAAAATAAACATTTAAAGCTCACTTTCTGAAATTATTCCTCATCCATAAATCCCTTGAATTCTTCTTCAGTGTCTGAATTAGAAAGTTGGGCGAATACGGCATCCAAAATGGCCGGCTCCGTCTCGTCGAAGTCATCAGAGTCAGTGTCGCTGTTGTTGTCCAGCAGTTCCGTGAATCCTGCCTTCCGGAAAGCTCGGACCACAGTTGAGACCGATATATCCGCCAGGCATTTACAATCCACTGGCAGATGTTGGCGTATGTCGTCCGGCGCTGTCTCCCTGTCTTAGTGGCGCAGGTCATCTTGTTGCTTCCTCTACCTACGCACCATTGATTCATTTATGTTCAATTCTCTCGCTGCTGCTCTATTTCCGTGTTCTACTGCGTGACTTATTGCCTTGAGTTTGAATTCTGCGTTGTACGCGTGTCTCTTAATAGGAGCCATTTTGTGGTCTTTACAGATGTAAACACACAAATGAAATGAAACGCAATATCCGGGGGCTTCTTCTTCTACGGGGGCGGGTGGTTGCTTACAGTAGAAGAAGAAGCGCTTCCTCTTCTATGGGGGCGGGTGCTTACCTTGGCGGTTGCTTACCATAGAAGAAGAAGCGCTTTCTCTTCTACGGGGAAAAAAGATGGCGGCTGTTTACCGTAGTTGCGAGACCTAAACTTTATGAAAATGAATCTTAATATTAATCCATATATAAGGCGCACCGGGTTATAAGCCGCACTGTCAGCTTTTGAGAAAATGTGTGGTTTTTAGGCGCGGCTTATAGTGCGGAAAATACGGTAAAGAAAAATGCAGTATTGTACATTGTATGCATGTAAATAATCAAGTAAAACATTGAGAATTCTATAGTTTCAGTAACTCAAGTGTGTAAACGCAGGCTTTTTTTCCCCCCGTTCACCCATCTTAGTGGTGGAAAATTACTTTTAAAAAGTAATTAATTATGGTTTCTCGTTACTTTACCAAAACGTAATTGAATTTAATTATTCTTTCATTAATTACTAGGGAAAGTAATTAATGCATTACTAAAAAAAAAAATCAATTATCTGGCCCATGCAATTGAAAAATGTATCATATTTGTGTAGAGAGTGAAGTGAATTATATTTATATAGCGCTTTTCTCTAGTGACTCAAAGCGCTTTACATAGTGAAACCCAATATCTAAGTTACATTTAAACCAGTGTGGGTGGCACTGGGAGCAGGTGGGTAAAATGTCTTGCCCAAGGACACAACAGCATTGACTAGGATGGCGGAAGCGGGGATCAAACCTGCAACCCTCAAGTTGCTGGCACGGCCGCTCTACCAACCGAGCTATACCGAGAGTGCGTGACAGTGTCTTTAAAAGGCAGTGCCTGTTGCCTGGTGACTTTTTTATTTTCTTTGAAACAAATATCTCGCTCTGGTTAGCATTGGCCACATTTTGAATCTCGGCTAAGGAAGTCAGGGGGCGGGAGAGGGCTACGGAAGCTCCCAGGGGCAAAAAGTATGTTGAAGCAAGAGGGAGAAAAAAAAAATCTAAGTTTTTATTTTTAAATCGTCTGCAACAAAAAACTCGAATATATTGATTTTATCCATATATCGCCCATGCCTAGAAACATGCAATATTCTTTGTGATTTTACTTTGAAAGGTCAGAGCTTCACCAAGGTTCAAACATTTGTCAACTACCAAAATTCTAATGACATTGTGGAGGGGGGCGTGGCCTGCGGGCCTGCCGCGGAACGGGGTGTGCCAGGACCGGCCTTGTTATCTAATCACCTGTCGCCTTTATTAGCAGCAGCCGGAATGAGACACATTGGTGGAGCTGGAGTGGGAACGAGAGAGACAAGACACAGACAGACATTTTTGCTGAAAAGCAAAACACCTGCATGATTGTATGCAAATAAAACAGTGTTGTAACCCTGATCCGGGCTCTCGTGGCCACTGATAGTCACACACACACTAGGTGTGGTGAGATCACCCTCTGCATTCGACCCATCCCCTTGTTCCACCCCCTGGGAAGTGAGGGGAGCATTGATCAGCAGCGGTGGCCGCGCTCGGGAATCATTTTGGTGATTTAACCCCCACTTCCAAACCTTGATGCTGAGTGCCAAGCTGGGAGGTAATGGGTCCCGTTTGTATAGTCTTTGGTATGACTCAGCCGGGGTTTGAACTCACGACTAGGGATGTCCGATAATGGCTTTTTGCCGATATCCGATATTCCGATATTGTCCAACTCTTTAATTACCGATACCGATATCAACCGATACTGATATCAACCAATATATGCAGTCGCGGAAATAACACATTATTATGCCTAATTTGGACAACCAGGTATGGTGAAAATAAGGTACTTTTTTTTTTTTTATTAATAAATAAGGTAAGTAAATTAAAAACATTTTCTTGAATAAAAAAGAAAGCAAAACAATATAAAAACAGTTACATAGAAACGCCATAAAAGTAGTTCCTCTTTGTTAGCTCTTGTGATAAAAATGCCGCTAAGCAAGTAGGTCACGGCATGAAAATGGAGTGTCGTTGACGTTTTTTGCATGTTTTTTTTAGAGGGCGACAAGATGAATCCCCTTACCTGCATTGTTAGCCGCCTTGTACAAGCAGGTTTTCAATATTCATAACGCACATAAAATGGAAAAAACGTCACATATGGATTGTAGAGGATGAGCAAAAAATTTATTTTTTTTCCCTTCAATGTATCAACTTGAGTTATATTCAGAATGTCTGCTTGAATTATGCAGAATGGGTACAAATTCCCTTTTTTTTCTTATATACTCAGTTATTACTTCATATTTAAATACTTGTATTATCATTTTCATGGCGGCGAATTTATTACTGTATTTTCCAGACTATACGACGCTACTTTTTTCCCATGCTTTGAGCCCTGCGGCTTATACAAAGGCGCGGCTATTCTATAGGTTTTTCTTCGCTAACGGCTAAATTACTGAATGGATTAAGCAAATAAGTTGAGCAATGTACTAAAATAGTCCACTTTAGGAAACTGTTTAAACTGTGTTCACTAAGTACAAGAAAGAAGAATCCTAATAAGCATCTTGACTAGGGATGTCCGATAATGGCTTTTTGCTGATATATGATATTCCGATATTGTCCAACTCTCTAATTACCGATACCGATATCAACCGATATATGCAGTCGTGGAATTAACACATTAATAATGTAATAATGTGACATTATTATGCCTAATTTGGACAACCAGGTATGGTGAAGATAAGGTACTTTTTAAAAAAATGAATAAAATAAGATGAATAAATTAAAAACATTTTCTTGAATAAAAAAGAAAGTAAAACAATATAAAAAACAGTTACATAGAAACTAGTAATTAATGAAAATTAGTAAAATTAACTGTTAAAGTTTAGTACTATTAGTGGACCAGCAACGCGCACAATCATGTGTGCGTACGGACTGTATCCCTTGCAGACTGTATTGATATATATTGATATATAATGTAGGAACCAGAATATTAATAACAGAAAGAAACAACCCTTTTGTGTGAATGAGTGTAAATGGGGGAGGGAGTTTTTTTTGGGTTGGTGCACTAATTGTAAGTGTATCTTGTGTTTTTTATGTTGATTTGATATAAAAAAAAAATAAAAAAATAAAAAAAATGATACCGATAATAAAAAAAACGATACCGATAATTTCCGATATTACATTTTAACGCATTTATCGGCCATCTTGACCCTTATTAAAAAAGAAAATGTTCTTAATCTCATAGGATTCCTTAAAGACATCAATGACTTTTACGTTTTGTTTGATCAGCCGTTTTACTGCCGCAACACAGGCACCGTTTGGAAACAATTAAGGTATGTAAATAAATATTTCATTTTACAACGTACCAGTATATAGCTGTGGCTCTCCAGGGAGGCTAATATATGAAAAAAATAAAATGTTCTTCTAAAATTTAGTGGGTGCTGCTTTCATACCGATGTCACTTATAGTCCGGAAAATACGCTACTTTGTTTTAATATTTGCTATATTTTTGAAGTATTTAAATTACTAGTCTGTTCAACTTGCATGTCATAAAAAGTCGTTGTTTTGAAGTACCAGTTCAAGCACCAATAAAGTACCATCAGCGTTTCAAAAGTACCGATTTGGCCCGAGTATCAGATAATATCTAAATTATCGCTAACAGGACAATATATTTTATTTGTATGTGAACTCTGTAATACACCGTATCGCCGTCACTCCGTGTCTGAAAAGGAGTTTTTGTCCCTGAGTGCATTGTGGCCTTGGTTTCACTCGAACATGCTGCCCCCAAGCAAACGTGCATCTTTGTGGGCCAACAAACTCTTGCCCTAATTAGCCACAAATCATGAGTGCATTTGAAAATCACCACAAACCTTACCTATAAAGAACCACAATAAAAATGAGTAGGTCTTCGACGAAAGCATTTAAAAGGCCATATATATAAAGTGGGGGTAGTGGAGTACATTAAGTGATTGTGGTGGATTTGGATTGACATTATGCTCTGAAGCGAGAAAAATGCTGGCACACACACACGCACACACATATTTTTGTATTTCTTACCTTCTTGAGACCACTGAAAAATGCCTCCCTCTTTAGGACCACCCTTTCTAGATATATAAAGATTTGTATTTACAACATTAATAATATAGACACACTATGCAAATATAAAAAAGGTAAGCTTTTGGTAAAACATTTTTGTGTAATTTTTTGTTTGTAATCGTTTTTTAATCTTTATTATTTACTTCAAGTTATTACAGTATAACTCTATATATGTCAGGACTTGGACTATGGCGTGGTTTGTTCTCCCGTGGTGCAAATGATTTGGACCAGACATGGCGTGAGGGTGAAGACATATTTAATTTTAACACTCAAAAAAAAGGAAACAAACAAAAGGCGCTCACAGTGGAGGTACAAGACTTGGCTATAAACACAAAACTTGCACAAAGGACAGAAACTATGAACAATGAAACAAAAACACTAACTGTGGCATTAATAAACAAAAACTTACTTGGACGTGGCATGAAGTGCGCAGAGGTAAACAGATTGTGACGGGTATGATGTCGCCAGACAGACAGCCTGGCAACTGGAAGCTTAAATAATAGTGACATGATTAAAGACAGGTGCGTGAGTTGTGAGGGCAGGTGAAAACTAATGGGTTGCTATGGTGACAAACAAGAGTGCACAATGAGTCCAAACGTGGAACAGGTGAAACTAATGGGTAACCATGGAAACAAGACAAGGGAGTGAAAAGCCAGAAACTAAAGAGTCCAATAATTAAACAAAACAAAACTAAAACAAAACATGATTACACAGACATGACAATATACATATTTTTTTTAATTTTATTTTTTTATAATTTTGGCCAAAGGGAGCGCATTTCAATTTCTTACACACACTTGTTATTACATATGTTAGCCAGAGGGGCAGCACTTTAAATTTTGACACTCACTTGTTATTTCATATGTTGACTAGAAGGGGAACACTTTTAAAACCGACACACAGTCAATTTGAAAAATCCCTCTTTTTTGGGACCAACCATAATTTTGATCAATTTCACCACCGGGGGTACAAATGAGATCTGTTTAGTTTTGTTTTTTGTAATGTGCTTAAGGCCGATGACATACGAGTCACGGACCACGGATGGCCCCTGTGCCGCACTTTGGGCTAACTGTTAATGGCCACTATAGCCTTAGTACCGTGGTGTATTTGTTCATCCTATAGTCACATATGGGTTGTCTTACGTCAGCACCGGAAGTCGTAAAATCAGCTGTTCACCTGCACTGCAAAAATGTAAATCTAAGTAAGATTAAATATCTCAAATAAGGGTGATATTTGCTTATTTTCTGTCTGATAAGACAATTCTTCTCACTAAGCAGATTTCATGTTAGAGTGTTTTACTTGTTTTAAGTGTTTTGGTCCTAAATGATCTCAGTGAGATATTACAGCTTGTTGCTGATATTTTATGACCTATATTGAGTAAAACATGCTTGAAACTAGAATATCAACTGTTGCAAAGCTGTGTCATCAACACTCACAAGTATAAAACTGCTTTTTCAAAGTAAGAATTTCTTATTTCAAGCATGAAATAAAAAATTGTGACTTTGACACAGTTGTGTCTCATAATTAAAACGGATTCCAGCCAAATGGACTGCTGTTTTATTTTCAATGAAACAATAGATATAGTAGTACAGTTGGCACAGTACAGTAAACTGACTATTTAAACATTTAACATGTGACATTTCTAACAATTTTGAACAGAAATAGTTCATGCACATTCAGATAAATTCTTCAAAATTTCAAAAAAAATAAATAAATATATATATATATATATATATATATATATATATATATGTATATATTTATATATTCCTTGCACACTAATTGACTGAAAGAGCACGCACTTGGCGCAATGATGTCATGTTATCTGTCAGGCTTGCCCCTGACAGTTTGGTTGTGTTTTAGTTTTTCCTCTGTGTGTGTAGTATTTCCTGTCAGCGCTCTTGTTTTGGTTCTGTTTCCTGTTTGTCTCCTGCTGTGTCCCCTCAGCTGTGGCTGATTGGCACCTGGCCACACCTGGTGTCAATCAGCCAGCTGCTATTTATACCTGCCCTACCCTCCAGTCACTGCTGGATTATTGTCATTGTCATTGTCGCTAATACTTGTTGTCACTACTACATGTCGTTGTAGCTCTGTCTACTTTTGTTCACTCTGCTCATGTCATAGTTCCTTCGTGTCACAGTAAGTGTTTTTGTTTCTTGTCCACAGTTAGCATTTTTGCTATTTTAGTTGTTAGCCAAGTTTGTTCTCCGCCTTGTGCGCGCCTTTTGTTGTTACCCTTTTGTTTGTTTTTTTGCCATAGTGTTTAATTAAATCATGTTTTCTTGTACCAAGCCTGCCGCCATCTCTGCATCTTGGGGTTCGTCACCTACACACTCTGACATTATCGATGGGAAAATGCAAGAAATGTAATGCCGAGCGCATATCATTATGTCAAAATAATGGCACTAGCATTTACTTCATTTGAAAATATTTTTCAAGATATTGAGAAAAAAGGTCTCATATTTGTTTTTTCTACCATGAAAAGTGCACTTGTTATTAGTGAGAATATACTTATTTTAAGTTATTGTTGGTTTCATTGAGGTTAGCTAATTTTACTTGTTTTGGAGATTCTTGACAAGCCAAATTTTCTTGTTCTATTGGCAGATAATGTTGCTTAGTTCAAGTTTGTATTTTTTTTTCTTGTTTTTGAACACTGACTTTTTGCAGTGTGGCGGGTTTTTTTCGGGGATGAATAGGGAAGTCCTTCTTTAGCTGGCGTCTTGTTTTATCATATTTTGCTGCCTTTGCACCTGTCGGTGTTAACTTTTGTATGCACATTAAATCAACAAAAAAATCCTGACTTTGGAACAATGTTCACGGACTCTAGTATTTGGCTCTCTATTAGATGCAATAGTTTTCTGTATTGGGATCATGATTTTGGTCCTAACTTGTTCACAGGTACTTTTCCTCGTTGATGTCTCAGGAATACATTAATATTATATATTGTGCTTGGCTCTGCCTGACAATATTTTACATACTATTTCCTTGCTAAGTATGTTTATGCCTCTCTATATACTTCAATATCCCCCTCAAAAACACAATCTGGGGACAAGACATTCAGCCAATATAACTGCTGTTATGATCGTCAATAAGCCACAATTATTATAACAAACATCAGAGAAATGTACGTGCTAGAAGGTACATTTTTAATACCCAGTAGTGCCACTTGCTGTCCTTTTCGATACAACAGGTGAAATATTATTACAAGTCCTTCCTATAAAACAGGATTTTGCATTATGCATTTTTTTTTGAAAGATGTCAAAACACATTTTGAGGACATTAAATCACAAAACACAACACAAAACAAAATGTCATACCGAGATAGATATGAGCAATATTCTATCCGTTGACTGCATAGGTCGCGCACACATTTCCTTTGACCATGCATCAAAATAACCGTCACTCTGGCTTCCTTTCAGAACATCCTGAAATGCTGTCATATCAGCGCTGCTGCACAGCCTGTTACCTAAGAAAGACACGCCGGACACATTCCCTCAATCTCGCCAACGCAGGGCGTTCGTCCGGCTATTTGATTAATGCGGCGACTGGGAGCGAGATCTAATTGTGAAAACAGGATAAACACTTTCTCAGAGAAGGCAACCGGTGCAAATCAGAGCCTTCCCCGGAGTATTGTTGAAGGAAATTGGTTTAAGGATGAGACACAGACTCATGTGTCATTGTGGAGGCCTTCCATCCCTCTCTAACCCACCCAAACCCTCTCCATCTTAGCAATTTTCACTGCAGGCTCTACGTGAGACACAGATCTCTGCGTCACCTGTGGGAGTCAGATCCACGTGATGGCGCATGTAAATGACTTATATTGCAACCCTGTGATGTCGGCCTTTCAAATATGGAGTCCCACTGAAGACAGTGGCTAAACGTCGGAGATGTGATGGACAGCATTGCTACAGTCAGGGGGCGCCATACACGAACACTTTGTATGTTTACATGTGTTAAAAAAAAATTGTAGGGCTCGGATTTTGTTGAAATTAGTTGTTTTTTTAAACACATGCCAATCTTAATTAGATTTTGGACTTTTTAAAGATGAGATTTACATACCTAGAATCAATCAATCAATCAAAGTGTATTTATATAGCCCTAAGTCACGAGTGTCTCAAAGGGCTGCACAAGCCACAACGACATCCTCGGCTCAGATCCCACATCAGGGCAAGAAAAAACTCAACCCCCAACCGGGCGACCGGTGCAATTGACGTCGAGTGGATCTAGATCAGGGGTGCTCATTACGTCGATCGCGAGCTACCGGTCGATCGTGGAGGGTGTGTCAGTCGATCACCAGCCAGGCATTAAAAAAATAGTCCTAAAAATGAGCGATCATAAATCTTCACTCTGACGTCACTTTCGTCACTTGATTGACATTCACGGCACCCGAGGGTCTTCTGAGATGACGCTGGCTGCTGCCAGCTCATTAAAATTACCGACAGGAAGGCGAGAAACACTTTATTTCAACAGACTCTGGCGCCGTACCTGTCGTCAAAACTCCAAAGACCGACTACACAGTTGCACAATAAAAGCGCTTCTTCATCCTGCCTGCGCTAACAAAATAAGAGTCTCAAAAAGCTGGCGTGCACAAGCTATTAAGCTACGGGGTTTGCCGCCAATGTATTTCTTGTAAAGTGTATACAGAGGAGTACGGAAGCTGGATAAATAAGATGCCCAAAACCAACCACTTTCATGTGGTATTGGACAGAAAGGAGGACTTTTTTTCTCCTCCATTCGAAAATGCGGACGTTATCAGCACCACTGTCTGATTCCAATCAATGCAAGTCATCAGAATCAGGTAATACACCAACTTATATTCTTGTCTTCATGAAAGAAAATAATCTATATGTGTTAAACATGCTTGTATTATCTTTAAATACTTTTAACTTATTAACAATATTAATTATATGTGTTAAACATGCTTGTATTATCTTTAAACACCTTTAAGTTGTTAACAATATTAACTATATGTGTTAAACATGCTTGCATTATCTTTAACCACCTTTAAGTTGTTAACAATATTAACTATATGTGTTAAACATGCTTGTATTATCTTTAACCACCTTTAAGTTGTTAACAATATTAACTATGTGTTAAACATTCTTGTATTATCTTTAACCATCTTTAAGTTGTTAACAATATTAACTATATGTGTCAAACATGCTTGTATTATCTTTAAACACCTTTATCTTATTACCAATATTAACTATAAGTGTTAAACATGCTTGTATTATCTTTAAACACCTTTAACTTGTTAACAATATTAACTATATGTGTTAAACATTCTTGTATTATCATTAAACACCTTTAATTTATTAACAATATTAACTATATGTGTTAAACAGGCTTGCATTATCATTAAAAATCTTTAACTTGTTAACAATATTCTTTTCTTTCTTTCTTTAGTTTATTTCGAACATGAACACACTTACATCATAATACATCCCACAATTTCATATAATTTCATTTTACATCATGCCCGAAAAGGAGTAGGAAGAAGCAAGGCTTATTTAATCCTACCCCTTTCCCACTTCAAGCGTTTACAAATATATAGAATCATTTACTGACCTTTTTATATAATAAAATAACATCTATGAATTAGTATACAACAGTTTTGTAATATGTAATTAATTAATTAATTCACTCATTATTAACATGCTGAGATGAAGAATATCTTATTTTCAATAAGGTTGAAAGTATTTCTCATAATTCTTCTTTTTTGTACTCTGTAAGCACTATTATTTTGAACAACCTCTTAAACATATTAACTATGTGTTAAACATGCTTGCATTATCTTTAAACACCTTTAACTTATTAACAATATTAACTATATGTGTTAAACATGCTTGTATTATCATTAAACACCTTTAACTTGTTAACAATATTAACTATATGTGTTAAACATGCTTGTATTATAATTAAACACCTTTAACTTGTTAACAAAAACATATATTTCATAAATGAGTAAATATAAATTATATATATGAATGAGGTAGATCCCCACGACTTGATCAATTGAAAAGTAGTTCGCCTGCAGAAAAAGTGTGAGCACCCCTGATCTAGATTATAGTGTGAGAGAGTCCAGTCCATAGTGGGGCCAGCCGGAGATCGTCTTGGGTGGAGACAAGTCAGCAGCGCAGAGACGTCCTCAACTGATGCACAGATGAGGGGTCCATCCCGGGTCCCGACTTTGAACAGCTAGCGTATCATTTGTGGAACATATACACCTCAATGAAAATGCACTCCGTACTCTATACTGCACCTTGGTACTCCCATACCTTACATACTGTGTTGAAGTATGGGGGAATACTTACCACAACACAATTCAGTGATGTGCGGTGAGGTTCATGGCTGGTGAGGCACTGACTTCATCACAGTCAGATTTACAAACATATGAACCCTAAAGAGTATCTTATTCACCATTTGATTGGCAGCAGTTAACGGGTTATGTTTAAAAGCTCATACCAGCATTCTTCCCTGCTTGGCACTCAGCATCAAGGCTTGGAATTGGGGGTTAAATCACCAAAAATTATTCCCGGGCGCGGTGCCGCTGCTGCCCACTGCTCCCCTCACCTCCCAGGGGGTGAACAAGGGGATGGGTCGAATGCAGAGGACACATTTCACCACAACTAGTGTGTGTGACAATCATTGGTACTTTAACTTAACTTTAACTTTACACATACAAACTGTAGCACACAAAAAAGCACATTTAATAAAAAAAACGTTATTATGGTCTTACCTTTACTTATAAATGAAGTCCATGCGCCACTGACGGGAGTGTTATATCAACTAAAGCCCTCACTTAAACTTTCCACGTGCAAGATTGAATCTATTTAAAAAAGTGTAACCGAGGGTTTATAAATGTCGCCTATACTGTATGAAACTACAAAATAACAGGCTCCAGTTTACACGAGGAACACTTTATTTACCTTCTTTCAAAAACCTCCGCTCCACTTCAACGTGTCATCACTCTTAGCGCCTTCAAAATAAGAGCTCACGGCATATACTGTATAACAGCGCATAACAGGAACTTAACATCACAAAGAGGAAAGCCCATAAAAATAGGTTGCAAAAGTTATTTAAAAAGAAGCCAATAAGTGCAAAAACAATAATGTTCGTGTTGGAGGAGTTGTGAATTAGGTACACCTGCAGTCTGCAGGTGTACCTAATGCTGTGGCCCTGCAGTCATTCACAACTCCTCCAACACGAACATTATTGTTTTTGCACTTTTTGGCTTCTTATGAAATAACTTTTTAAAATAGATTCAATCTTGCACGTGGAAAGTTTAAGTGTGGGCTTTAGTTGATATAACACTCCCGTCAGGGGGTGCATTCTACGGCGGGGGTGCAGGAGGCGGGATTACTGCGAGCCTCAGCCAGTGCGTCTTTTGCAGCCGTTTTATGATCGCTCAGCACAAGAAATACGTTACACACATACAGTTGTTGACAAAATACACTGTACATTATATACCTCAGCTAACTAAACTATGGAAATGTATTATATAGTTCATATAGCAATACGGTCTCACTGCACAGCAGGCCAGCAGTTAGTTGTTGAGGCACTGAGTGACGTGCCTCAACTGGCTGCTGATCACCGCACCGTCTCTTCTCAGTATTTGAACGGCAAATGTGAAAATTCAGCGATTTTGAATGAAAATAATCGAAAACTGGTGAAGTTAAATGGAAAATAACTTTATAGTTTAATCACTGAATACATATAACATCCATCCATCCATCCATTTTCTACCGCTTATTCCCTTTTGGGGTCGCGGGGGGCGCTGGAGCCTATCTCAGCTACAATCGGGCGGAAGGCAGCGTACACCCTGGACAAGTCGCCCCCTCATCACAGGGCCAACACAGATAGACAGACAACATTCACACTCACATCCACACACTAGGGCCAATTTTTTAGTGTTGCCAATCAACTTATCCCCAGGTCCATGTCTTTGGAGGTGGGAGGAAGCCGGAGTACCCGGAGGGAACCCACGCAGTCACGGGGAGAACATGCAAACTCCACACAGAAAGATCCCGAGCCCGGGATTGAACCCAAGACTACTCAGGACCTTCGTATTGTGAGGCAGATGCACTAACCCCTCTTCCACCGTGCTGCCCTTACATATAACAATTTAATTAATTTTTTCTTTGTTTGCTTTCTTACTACTAAAAGACAAGTTGTCTTGTATGTTCACTATTTTATTTAAGGACAAACTTGTTCTTCGATTGCAATAAGAAAACATATGTTTAATGTACCGTAAGATTTTTTGCTAAAATAAAGCCAATAATGCCATTTTTTGTGGTCCCCCTTATGTAGAAAAGTATCGAAATACATTTTGGTACTAAAATATTGGTATTGGGACAACACTAGTAGCAAGCATGTATTACTTTGTTCTATAGTCTAGTAAGATTTTAATAGACTTACATGTCCCAACTATTTTTAGTGATGGTACCATTTTTATGGATTACATATCATCCAAGTCTGAAATGTTGTCAAACTCAGCTTCTGTAATTGGCACCTGAACCTGGTCCTGCACACAAACTACATCGGGGGATTTTAGGATTGATGTTTTATGTAACTGGTCTCAAAAGCCAAGACGGAGAATGTCTGGAATAAAGACAACAAAGTGGATCAGTTTATTACCTTTGCAAAAGGGTCAGATTGAGATACAGAGAGTATAGCAGTCTGCAGATGTCTGACCAAGAGTTGCTTTCAGACTCTTATTCAATGTTCACATGCTACTGAATTACTTCAGTAACCACCACAAAGGAAGACCATTCCCACGTGTGCCAGTGGGTCTCGGGAAAGAAGTCACATCAAAAGATATGTTGTCACTCTTGGGTGCTAATTAGGAATGTCTAGGAGTTTTCGACTATTCAACGATTCAATTCGGAAAAGTCGGGCATTTACCCCACTCCTCTCTCCGCCAGTTGAATGTAAGAAGACCCCTACGCACAGTTGGGGGAGGATGTTCAGAGATGGGGGGACGCGAGATCCGATGGGACGCACAGCTTGTCCTGGCACCAAATAGTCCGCCATCGGCCCTGGTGGGACTCGCCGGAAATTCTGCTGGGCGATTGTCTGTCTGGACCGGCTGGGTTGAGATAGAGGGTAGATGGAGAGTATGCAGAGTGAAAATAGCATAGAAAGGTTGATAGACTTAGTGAACGATGAGGAAATAATGAGTATAACAACAATTGTAAAAGTAATCAGGAGTAATAATGATAGATCATAGATAGACATGATTTACCATGAATTGATTAACGTGGACTACGACTTACACAAGTTGAAACACTTATTTGGGTGTAAAACGTATTTGGGTGTTACCATTTAGTGGTCAATTGTACGGAACATACTTTGAGACCTCCGATTTCGGGAGGTGGGGGGCGGGGGCTGGGGGGCGTGGTCGGGGGTGGGGCGGGGGGCGTGGTTGGGGGCTTGGTTAAGATATATATATATATATATAAGAAATACTTGACTTTCAGTGAATTCTAGCTATATATATATATATATATATATATATACATATATATATATATATATATATATATATATATATATATATATATATATATATATATATATATATATATATATATATAAATAAAAGAAATACTTGAATTTCAGTGTTCATGTATTTACACATATACACACACATAACACTCATCTACTCATTGTTGAGTTAAGGGTTGAATTGTCCATCCTTGTTCTATTCTCTGTCACTATTTCAGAACACACACATTATACAAATATACATTATAAAATCAATAAGAAAACGGGAGCTCTAATTTGGTAGTCTGAATTAGGATCAGAAGTTCCTATATAAACATTGCGTACTCACGTCGCCTTTTTGTATTGATTACTGCAGCTGTACACTGGATTCATTCACAAATACAAACTACAACTCACAAACACTTTAGAGTTAGGCTCCACCATCAGAATGTGTACTTAAACTTATAAAGATCACATGGATATTATTCAGTGAGTTGATTCACCAAAACTAACCTGTTATACAGGAGGAAAAAGCACACAGGACGTTTCAATTGTTTACAGACTGGTCGCGCTCATCAGAATGACAAGACACTTCCGGTCTGCAGGTGATAGCATTCAATTGGGAAGAAACGCCCTACTGCCCCCTAATGACCAATGTGAATACTGATGAATGTGTAATGACAGCTCCAAAAACGAATTCAAACCACAAAATAAACTAAATAAATCAACACAAAAATGTGACACATTATGGGTGGGTCACATATGCATGTACAGTAGATGGCAGTATTGTCCTGTTTAAAAGTGTCACAACATTGCTGTTTACGGCAGGCGAACTGCTTTACGGTAGACGAAAACTTGACTGCTGTTGTTGTGTGTTGTTGCCACGCTGGGAGGACGTTAATGAAACTGCCTAACAATAAACCCACATAAGAAACCAAGAACTCGCCCTCGATCATTATTATATTGTGGGAAAGCGGACGTGTGAACAGGCTGTCAACATGTCACTCAGGTCCGCATGGAGCTGGAGGGGGCGTGGCCTCCAGCCCCGCCTGAATTTCGGGAGATTTTCGGGAGAAAATTTGTCCCGGGAGGTTTTCGGGAGAGGCGCAGAATTTCGGGAGTCTCCCGGAAAATCCGGGAGGGTTGGCAAGTATGGTACGGAATATGTACTGTACTGTGCAATCTACTAATAAAAGTTTCAATCAGTCAATCAAAAGAGGTCTGCTTTTTACATTACTATTACAGAAAAATATTATTGCATGTTGGCCGCCCCGGACTATAAGCTGCAGTATATAGGTTGTGATATAAGTTATTTACACGTTAATGTTATATAACTGTTAATTTACATACATTAATTGTTACCAAACGGTGCCTGTAACATGGCAGTAAAACAGCTGATCAAACAAAACAGAAGTCATCGCCACGGACCCACTAGCTGCAGAAGCTAGCTCTCCAATCAGCTAAACAGAGTCAATAACTCCACGGTGACATTTTGGTTATTTTAGGAAACTGAAACCATTTAAAAAGAATGCCGACACTTGTAAACGTTTTGATATATTAGTTAATGCTAATGGCGCTAGCTTCATAACATTACAATATCATATACAAATATTCATGAAAACAGTCCTACAGACATCATACATGGTAGGGTTTAGTAAGAATTGTAAAACGTAACCGTTTCTTGGAAAGATGAATGAAAAACAGTAGTAGAAAGGGTACGAACAGCTGGACAATGGAACAGGACTTCTACTTCCAGTTGAAGGCTCAATCTAAACAGAAAGGCAATGCAGGACAACATCTTCAGCACCATGAGGAGGACTTCATGCAGTCCAGACCATCCTGAGGCACGATCTTTGTGGGCTTAGTGCAGAAGTCCGAGTTGCTCAAAAACAACAACAGTAGCTGCCCCTGGAGTGAGCAAACTCGTCCAAACGATGGAGCCATAGCACAAACAATAACACACCTATTCAATGTATTGGCTTTGTTTTTGTTTTTTTTTAACTATTTGCATTACGACCGTCAGCGAAGAAAAATCTATAAATTAGCTGCATCGTTTTATAAACCGCAGGGTTTAAAGACTAGGAAAGAAGTCCGGAATTAACTGTAGATAAATAGTACAAAATGCAATTGTAATGTTTTGGTGGCGTTATTGGTCTGGATGCCAGTATCGAAAATACATTTTTGTACCAAAATATTGGTAAACCACTTCCTTGTGGTCTACATAACATGTAATGGTGGTTCTTTGGTCAAAATGTTGCATAGATTATGTTTTACAGATCATCTTCAAGCCGCTTTCTGACAGTCGCTTCCGGATGCGCCGTTTTGTGGGCGGTCTTATTTACGTGGCTCATCTTCGGCAGCGTCTTCTCCCCGTCATCTTTGTTGTAGCGGTGTAGCGTGCAAGGACGGGGGTGGAAGAAGTGTCAAAAGACGGAGCTAACTGTTTTAATGACTTTACGTAGATCAACAACACCGGAAAAGAAAAACCGTCCGACCGGAACTCTCTAATAACTAAAGTTCCTTGGGTGAATAATGTAAACTCACTACACCGGTATGTTTTAGCACTTTCATGGCGAGTTTACTGACATACATAAGTAAGAACTTTACACTACTTTATATCAGAAATGGCAACAGCAGAGGATGAATGTCCCATAACAAGAAGATAGAGAAAAATAAGACACTTATCGACTACGGCATCGGCACGGACTAAAAGGCGGACGCGTGCAATTTTTCAGGATTCATGCAGATCCCAAATACAGATCAGCAGGTTCCAGAAGGTAAGAAAAGTTGCCTTTGCATAATATTGCGAAACAAAACGCCGGATAATATGTCTTACCTTATACACACACCATAATAATACTTGTATGTTGAAGCACATCAAACGGTGCAGCCAGCACTTATCTCTTATGTTTGACTGCCATCTACTGGTCACACTTATCATTACACCATGTACTAAATAAAATTGCCTCGAGGTCGGTAAGCTCATCCAAACTTATTCCTTACATTAGGCGAACCGGGTTATAAGTGTGCACTGTCAAGTTTTGAGGAAAAACAAGGATTTTTAGTACGCCTTATAGTCCGGAAAATACGGTATATATGTAAATCTGTACAGCAGATATGAGCATCTACATCAACAATATGATTTGCTTGAGTGGCTGGACAGGACATGTTAAAAAAAAAATAATTTAAAATACAAACCCCGTTTCCACATGAGTTGGGAAATTGTGTTAGATGTAAATATAAACGGAATACAATGATTTGCAAATCATTTTCAACCCATATTCAGTTGAATATGCTACAAAGACAACATATTTGATGTTCAAACTGATAAACGTTTTTTTTTTTTGCAAATAATCATTAACTTTAGAATTTGATGCCAGCAACACGTGACAAAGAAGTTGGGAAAGGTGGCAATAAATACTGATAAAGTTGAGGAATGCTCATCAAACACTTATTTGGAACATCCCACAGGTGAACAGGCAAATTGGGAACAGGTGGGTGCCATGATTGGGTATACAAGTAGATTCCATGAAATGCTCAGTCATTCACAAACAAGGATGGGGCGAGGGTCACCACTTTGTCAACAAATGCATGAGCAAATTGTTGAACAGTTTAAGAAAAACCTTTTTCAACCAGCTATTGCAAGGAATTTAGGGGTTTCACCATCTGCGGTTCGTAATATCATCAAAGGGTTCAGAGAATCTGGAGAAATCACTGCACGTAAGCAGCTAAGCCCGTGACCTTCGATCCCTCAGGCTGTACTGCATCAACAAGCGACATCAGTGTGTAAAGGATATCACCCCATGGGCTCAGGAACACTTCAGAAATCCACTGTCAGTAACTACAGTTGGTCGCTACATCTGTAAGTGCAAGTTAAAACTCTCCTATGTAAGGCGAAAACCGTTTATCAACAACACCCAGAAACGCCGTCGGCTTCGCTGGGCCTGAGCTCATCTAAGATGGACTGATACAAATTGGAAAAGTGTTCTGTGGTCTGACGAGGCCACATTTCAAATTGTTTTTGGAAACTGTGGACGTCGTGTCCTCCAGACCAAAGAGGAAAAGAACCATCCGGATTGTTATAGGCGCAAAGTTGAAAAGCCAGCATCTGTGATGGTATGGGGGTGTATTAGTGCCCATATCATGGGTAACTTACACATCTGTGAAGGCGCCATTAATGCTGAAAGGTACATACAGGTTTTGGAGCAACATATGTTGCCATCCAAGCAACGTTACCATGGACGCCCCTGCTTATTTCAGCAAGACAATGCCAAGCCACGTGTTACATCAACTTGGCTTCATAGTAAAAGAGTGCGGGTACTAGACTGGCTTGCCTGTAGTCTAGACCTGTCTCCCATTGAAAATGTGTGGCGCATTATGAAGCCTAAAATACCACAACGGAGACCCCCGGACTGTTGAACAACTTAAGCTGTACATCAAGCAAGAATGGGAAAGAATTCCACCTGAGAAGCTTAAAAAATGTGTCTCCTCAGTTCCCAAACGTTTACTGAGAGTTGTTAAAAGGAAAGGCCATGTAACACAGTGGTGAACATGCCCTTTCCCAACCACTTTGGCACGTGTTGCAGCCATGAAATTCTAAGTTAATTATTATTTGCAAAAAAAAAAATAAAGTTTATGAGTTTGAACATCAAATATCTTGTCTTTGTAGTGCATTCAATTGAATATGGGTTGAAAAGGATTTGCAAATCATTGTATTCCGTTTATATTTACATCTAACACAATTTCCCAACTCATATGGAAACGGCGTTTGTACAATTTTGAGGATTATTCTAAATTAATCCACAGCAACCCTGTGATTAATCTAATTAAAAAATGTAATACTTGCCAGCACTTGTGTGTGAGTGTGCGTGTGTGTGTGTGTGTGTGTGTGTGTGTGTGTGTGTGTGTGTGTGTGTGTGTGTGTGTGTGTGTGTGTGTGTGTGTGTGTGTGTGTGTGTGTGTGTGCAGGTGTGTGTGTGTGTGATTTGGCGCGAACAAGCGAGCTGATCTAATAGCTTGTTTGCTTCATTATCAAACATTTGAAACTCGGCTCCAAAGTGCACATAAAAACATCACTTGGGCACATTTGTGGGCACAGTCCAAACCCAAATAAATGGATATTTCCCAAAGTGTGCAGTTGGACTCTTCCATCTCTTAGACAGCTAATGGTTCTACAGATGACAAGTGCTTCATTTGCACCCTGGCTTCTGTACAAGCAGCCTGGCATGACGACAAGGGTCTGAGGCCTTCTTCACATTGCAGGCAAATGTAGTTGGTCCAATTAAGGCTCAACGATTAATTACGTTAGATGAAATGCGGTTTTCTAACGGCAAAGGATGCGGTTTCGACTGGTCACAGGACAAGTGCGTGGCGCAGGGAGAGAAGTCAACGCTTTAATGTTTTGTTTTGTTGCCGAGCGCATATCATTATGTCAAGATAATGGCACTAGCGTTTACTTAATTAAAGAATATTTTTCATTATATTGAGCAAAAAGGTCTCTTTTTTTTTAATACCAAGAAAAGTGCACTTGTTATTAGTGAGAATATATTTAATTTAAGGTATTTTTGGGTTCATTGAGGTTAGCTAATTAGGGCCTGCAATGGGACATAAGGACCTATTGTTATTCGTTCGTTTTATTCTTTATTATTCTTCCGCCGCCTCTTCGAGCACTAATTTGACCCACTTAACATGCTTCAAAACTCACCATATTTGACCCACACATCAGGACCTGCGAAAATTGTCTTTTAATAAAAATAAAAAAAACTGCAAAAATCAAAATTGCGCTCTAGCGCCCCCTAGGAAAAAAAAAACTAGACTGCCTGTAACTCCCACTAGGAAGGTCGGAAAGACATGAAACAAAATCCTCTATGTAGGTCAGACTCAGACCTAACTTTCATAATGGTACATTCTCGGGCTAAAATCAACAGGAAGTTGGCAATTCCCCCTTCAAGACAAAAAAGTACTAAAAACAGTCACTTTTGCCTCTTTGAGCTGTAATTTGACCCCCTTAACATGCTTCAAAACTCACCGAACTTAACACACACATCAGGACTGGCTAAAACTGTGATCTAATGAAAAAACCTAACCCCAAATCTAAAAATTGTGCTCTACAGCAATTTTTTAATAAAACGCACAAAAAACTGCTCCTCGGATGAAAAAAATTACAAAACTGCCTGTAACTCACACTGGGAAGATCGGAGAGACATGAAACAAAAGCCTCTATGTAGGTCTCACTTAGACCTACATTTCCCAGCAAAAATCAACAGGAAGTTTGCTATTCCCCCTTCAAAACAAAATTTTTGGAAAAAACGGTCACCTTTCTTCAAAATCTATCTCCTCTGAGCGCGTTTGTCGTTTCGCCTTCAAACTAACACAGGTGAGAGGTAAAACCCTTGTGATTAAAAGTGTAGATGGGATTTTTAATACCTGCTCCGGTTTTGATTTTATGACCCTTCAAAGACCCGCTGCGCTGATGCTGCTGCGGTGCTGTTTTTTTAAGATGGCTGCTTAAAAGCAGGAAGCACCAACGTGCCCACACAATGCAGACAAGGTAGGTACACTAGACAAAAGTCTTGGGACACTTCAGACTAAAAGTAGACAAAAGTATTGGGACACTTAGGACTAGCACCTGCCAAATACGCGGGCCCGAACAACGCTGCTTGCAGCTTTAATTGTACTTTTTTTGGAAAGTCTTGACAAGCCAAATTTTCTTGTTCTATTGGCAGATCATTTTGCGTAGTTCAAATAAAATACCCCTAATTTTTGAATTTTTTTTCTTGTTTTTGAACACTGACTTTTTGCAGTGTGTGTGTGTATATCTGACAGTTGTATTATATAAAACAGATTGATGGTCGTGGGACTGTGGACCAGCTCTATACTTTCAGGCAGGGTCCTTGAGGGTGCATGGGAGTTTGCCCAACCAGTCTACATGTGCTTTGTGGACTTGGAGAAGGCATTAGACCGCGTCCCTCGGGAAGTCCTGTGAGGAGTGCTCAGAGAGTATGGGGTATCGGACTGTCTGATTGTCTGAATGATCAGTGTCAGAGCTTGGTCCGCAGTAAGTCGGACACGTTTCCAGTGAGGGTTGGACTCCGCCAAGGCTGCCCTTTGTCACCGATTCTGTTCATAACTTTTATGGACAGAATTTCTAGGCGCAGTCAAGGCGTTGAGGGGATCCGGTTTGGTGGCTGCAGGATTAGGTCTCTGCTTTTTGCAGATGATGTGGTCCTGATGGCTTCATCTGGCCAGGATCTTCAGCTCTCACTGGATCGGTTCGCAGCTGAGTGTGAAGCGACTGGGATGAGAATCAGCACCCTCAAGTCCGAGTCCATGGTTCTCGCCCGGAAAAGGGTGGAGTGCCATCTCCGGGTTGGGGAGGAGACCCTGCCCCAAGTGGAGGAGTTCAAGTACCTCGGAGTCTTGTTCACGAGTGAGGGAAGAGTGGATCGTGAGATCAACAGGCGGATCGGTGCGGCGTCTTCAGGAATGCGGACGCTGTATCGATCCGTTGTGGTGAAGAAGGAGCTGAGCCGGAAGGCAAAGCTCTCAATTTACCGGTCGATCTACGTTCACATACTCACCTATAGTCATGAGCTTTGGGTTATGACCGAAAGGACAAGATCACGGGTACAAGCGGACAAAATTAGTTTCCTCCGCCGGGTGGCGGGGCTCTCCCTTAGAGATAGGGTGAGAAGCTCAACCATCCGGGAGGAGCTCAAAGTAAAGCCGCTGCTCCTCCACATCGAGAGGAGCCAGATGAGGTGGTTCGGGCATCTGGTCAGGATGCCACCCGATCGCCTCCCTAGGAAGGTGTTTAGGGCACGTCGGAGGCCACGGGGAAGACTATCTCTCGCGGCTGGCCTGGGAACGCCTCGGGATCCCCCGGGAAGAGCTGGACGAAGTGGCTGGGGAGAGGGAAGTCTGGGCTTCCCTACTTAGGCTGCTGCCCCCGCGACCCGACCTCAGATAAGTGGAAGAAGATGGTTGGATGGATGGATGGATAAATTGATTTATTGCTTGAATTTGATGAAAAATACATGAGGAGAGGACCTTGAAAAAATAATCAGATATTAAATCGCAAAATTGAGGGGGAAAAAAAATCACAATTGGATTATTTTCCAAAATCGTTCAGTACTCGGTCAAATCAGACCTTGAAGCAAGTAATAAAACCTGATTTGTTGTCTTGACCTTTCCGCATGGGTTGCTATGGCAACAACACTAAGCACGCTGACGACAGAGAACAGACAGAAATATTGTGCTGTAGATCTAACAGAATTCCAAGATCTGAAGTAGCGAGGAGCAGGAATCATTTGTTTGTTTTTGTGCATTTAATCCTGGGAGCTCCTTTCCTCCACTTCTTATGTGTCAAGTCTCAAGTACTCTGTGGGGAGCGCTCTTGTTTACAGAGCCGCTATCATCTGGGGGCTCAGCTGCTCGTATCAATGCTGAGAGCGCCCGCCAACATCGGAACAGTTTAGCCACCAGGATGCGATCATACAATTCCATCGTGTTTTGTACGAACGTGACAACAAAGTGCTGACGTCAGCGGCCGCCCTGAAAAATGGAGCATTAAAGGGAAACTGCATCGGTTCTGCCTCGCGTTCACAAATATTAGGAGAGACAAGACAACGTACAACACCAGTGAAGTTGGCACGTTGTGTAAATCGTAAATAAAAACAGAATACAATGATTTGTAAATCCTTTTCAACTTATATTCAATTGAATAGACTGCAAAGACAAGATATGTAATGTTCAAACTGAGAAACGTATTTATTTTTTTTGCAAATAAGCATTAACTTAGAATTTAATGGCATTAACACATTGCAAAAAAGTTGGCACAGGGGCCTTTTTACCACTGTGTTACATGGCCTTTCCTTTTTAATAACACTCATTAAATGTTTGGGAACTAAGAAGACCAATTTTTTAAGCTTTTCAGGTGGAATTCTTTCCTATTCTTGCTTGATGTACAGCTTAAGTTGTTCAACAGTCCGAGGTCTCAGTTGTTATATGTTAGGCTTCAGGAGACAGGTCTGGACTACAGGCAGGCCAGTCCAGTACGACAGAAGCCACACTGTTATAACACGTGGCTTGGCATTGTCTTGCTGAAATAAGCAGGGGCGTCCATGATAACGTTGCTTGGATGGCAACATATGTTGCTCCAAAACCTGTATGTACCTTTCAGCATTAATGGTGCCTTCATAGATGTGTAAGTTACACATGCCTTGGGCACTAATACACCCCCATACCATCACAGATGCTGGCTTTTCAACTTTGCGCCTATAACAATCCTCTTTGTTTCTGAGGACACAAGGTCCACAGTTTCCAACAACAATTTGAAATGTGGACTCGTCAGACCACAGAACTTTTTCCACTTTGCATCAGTCCATCTTAGATGAGCTCAGGCCCAGCGAAGCCGGCAGCGTTTCTGGGTGTTGTTGATAAAAGGCTTTCGCTTTGCATAGTATAGTTTTAACTTGTATTTACAGATGTAGCGACAAACTGTAGTTACTGACAGTGGTTTTCTGAAGTGTTCCTGAGACCATGTGGTGATATCCTTTACACTCTGATGTCGAAGCAGTACCACACGAGGGATCGAAGGTCCGTAATATCATCACTTACGTGCAGTGATTTCTCCAAATTCTCGGAACCTTTTGATGATATTACGGACCGTAGATGGTGAAATCCCTAAACCCTTGCAATAGCTGGTTGAGAAATGTTGTTCTTAAACAATTTGCTCACACATTTGTTGACAAAGTGGTGACCCTCGCCCCATCCTTGTTTGTGAATGACTGAGCATTTCATGGAAGCTGCTCTAATATACCCAATCATGGCACCCACCTGTTCCCAATTAGCCTGTTCACCAGTGGGATGTTCCAAATAAGTGTTTGATGAGCATTCCTCAACTTTCTCAGTCTTTTTTTCCCCTTGTGCCAGCTTTTTTGAAACATGTTGCAGGCATCAAATTCCAAATGAGCTAATATTTGCAAAAAATTAAGTTTTCCAGTTCGAACGTTAAGTATCTTGTCTTTGCAGTATATTCAATTGAATATAGGTTGAAAAAGATTTGCAAATCATTGTATTCTGTTTTTATTTCTGATTTACAAAACGTGCCAACTTCTCTGTTTTTGTAAATAAGGTCCTCTATTCCGCCAAAAAAACATCCCAAAATTGCCAACAATACACTGTTTACGTTTTGTGACACACAGACGCGCTATTTTTAGCAGCGCCACACACACTATTTTGACGTCATCGACTGCTGAGCTGCTTCATCGCCTCGGAGCTCGTGAAAGTTAATTCTAGATCCGTGGTTCTCAAACTTTTTTCACCAAGTACCAACTTAAAAAAACCTTGGCTCTCCCAGAACCAACATAATGACCAAAATTAAAATACAGTAGCGTAGTAGTCTTAAGTATTCCTTAAAAACAAGGCAGAGTTTTTTTTTTTAACAAGTATATTTAATACGTTTGGCCGTACACAGTTTTAAAAGGTAACACTGTTTGAATTAGGGTTGTACGGTATACCGGTACTAGTAAAGAATTGCGGTACTGATTAATTAAAAACGGTACTATACAATAATATACATATAAAAATAATAATAGATTTAATTTGTAAAAAAGCACTTTACATTGAGTAAACAACCTCAAAGTGCTACAGTGTATTAAAAATAATAATAATAAAAATAAAAAGATAATAAAAAATAAATAAAAATAAAAACTAGAACAGCCAAATAGCTAAAACTAGTATGCACATATCTAAAAAAAAAAGGCTTTTTTAAAAACAAGGGTTTTTAAGCCTTTTTTGAAAGCATCCACAGTCTATGGTGCCCTCAGGTGGTCAGGGAGAGCGTTCCACAGACTGGGAGCGGCGAGGCAGAAAGCCCGGTCTCCCAAAAATCCAGGTACTGTGCCGTGCGGCGGTGACGTACAGAGTGCAGGAGCATGTCGAGTGTGTCAGCGCGCACACACCCACGGAGCACGCAAGCGGAAATATCATGGGGAGGAAAATTGGCAAATAAAGGCAATTCTACCGGTTAATAAACAATTAAATAAACAGTCAAATCCACAGGTAATAAAGTTAACAAGCTCCTCTTTTGTGCACGTACAGTTACGTAGAAGCCCACACACATGGCTTGATGCCAAATATTAGCGGAACTAAGACCGCCCGCCCACGCAACGTAATGACTGAATGCAAATCCTTTTCAACCCATATTCAATTGAATGCACTACAAAGACAAGATATTTGATGTTCAAACTCATAAACTTTTTTTTTTTTTTACAAATAATAATTCACTTAGAATTTCATGGCTGCAACACGTGCCAAAGTAGTAGGGAAAGGGCATGTTCACCACTGTGTTACATCACCTTTTCTTTTAACAACACTCAATAAACGATTGGGAACTGAGGAAACTAATTGTTGAAGCTTTGAAAGTGGAATTCTTTCCCATTCTTGTTTTATGTAGAGCTTCAGTCGTTCAACAGTCCGGGGTCTCCGCTGTCGTATTTTACGCTTCATAATGCGCCACACATTTTCGATTCGAGACAGGTCTGGACTGCAGGCGGCCCAGGAAAGTACCCGCACTCTTTTTTTACGAAGCCACGCTGTTGTAACACGTGCTGAATGTGGCTTGACATTGTCTTGCTGAAATAAGCAGGGGCGTCCATGGAAAAAGACGGCGCTTAGATGGCAGCATATGTTGTTCCAAAACCTGTATGTACCTTTCAGCATTAATGGTGCCTTCACAGATGTGTAAGTTACCCATGCCTTGGGCACTAATGCACCCCCATACCATCACAGATGCTGGCTTTTGAACTTTGCGTCGATAACAGTCTGGATGGTTCGCTTCCCCTTTGGTCCGGATGACACGATGTGGAATATTTCCAAAAACAATTTGAAATGTGGACTCGTCAGACCACAGAACACTTTTCCACTTTGCATGAGTCCATCTTAGATGATCACGGGCCCAGAGAAGCCGGCGGCGTTTCTGGATGTTGTTGATAAATGGCTTTTGCTTTGCATAGTAGAGCTTTAACTTGCACTTACAGATGTAGCGACAAACTGTATTTAGTGACAGTGGTTTTCTGAAGTGTTCCTGAGCCCATGTGGTGATATCCTTTAGAGATTGATATCGGCTTTTGATAAAGTGCCATCTGAGGGATTGAAGGTCACGGTCATTCAATGTTGGTTTCCGGCCATGCCGCTTACGTGGACTGATTTCTCCAGATTATCTGAACCTTTTGATGATATTATGGACCGTAGATGTTGAAATCCCTAAATTTCTTGCAATTGCACTTTGAGAAACGTTATTCTTAAACTGTTTGACTATTTGCTCACGCAGTTGTGTACAAAGGGGTGTACCTCGCCCCATCCTTTCTTGTGAAAGACTGAGCCTTTTTTGGGAAGCTGTTTTTATACCCAATCATGGCACCCACCTGTTCCCAATTAGCCTGCACACCTGTGGGATGTTCAAAATAAGTGATTGATGAGCATTCCTCAACTTTATCAGTATTTATTGCCACCTTTCCCAACTTCTTTGTCACGTGTTGCTGGCATCAAATTCTAAAGTTAATGATTATTTGCAACAAAAAAAAATTGTTATCAGTTTGAACATCAAATATGTTGTCTTTGTAGCATATTCAACTGAACATGGGTTGAAAATGATTTGCAAATCATTGTATTCCGTTTATATTCACATCTAACTCAATTTCCCAACTCATATGGAAACGGGGTTTGTATAATTTTAGACAACATCCAAACGAATCACATTTTATGGAAAGTCAATCCATAAACCGGTGAATGGATAGCATGCAGTGCTTCGGCTAGCCCGAACTGAACAGCTGACACATAAAAAAGCCAATCCTGTCAAACAGCAGCTTGTTGTTTTGCTAGACTGCCCACAAAGTCATCGTAGATTCAGCAGGAACATTCACAGTGGCGACAAGATCTTCCGCGACAGGCTCATGTCTATTTTGTCCACAGACAGTAGATACACTCATAAATACACACAGTATACAGTATGTCGAGGTCTTGTCAATGAAAAGGCAGGACAACAAAGTGAAAAGATAAGACAGGTAACACCCAGCAAGCTTCATAATGCGCCACACATTTTCGATGGGAGACAGGTCTGGACTGCAGGCGGCCCAGGAAAATACATCAGGATCTTGAAACAGTCAGTTCCTCGGTCAAAACAGTCGCAAACATAAAAAGGGTTATATTATGATTTTTAATCTCCATGTTCCGTATTTTCCGGACCATAGGGCGCACCGGATTATAAGGCGCACTGCCGATGAATGGTCTATTGTTGATGTTTTTTCATATATAAGGCGCACCGGATTATAGGGCGCATTAAAAGGAGTCATATTATTTTTATTTTTTTTCTAAATGTAAAACACTTCCTTGGTGGTTCTTTGGTCAAAATGTTGCATAGATTATGTTTTGCAGATCATCTTCAAGCCACTTTCTGACAGTTGCTTCCGGAAGCACCGTTTTGTTTTTATTTACGTGGCTCACCTCCAACAGTGTCTTCTCCCCGTCATCTTTGTTGTAGCGGTGTAGCGTGCAAGGACGGGAGTGGAAGAAGTGTCAAAAGATGGCGCTAACTGTTTTAATGACATTCAGACTTTACTTCAATCAATAACGGAGCAGCATCTCCTCATCCGTGGCTCACTACTGCCACAACAAGGCCGGATTTGTGTCCTGTGAAAAAACGTCCGACCAGAAAACTGTAATAACTAAAGTTCCTTGGGTGAATAATGTACACTCACTATACCGGTATGTTTTAGCGCTTTCACGGCGAGTTTACTGACAGATATAAGTAAGAACTTTACACTACTTTATATTAGAAATGGCAACAGCGGAGTCTTTCCCATTACAAGAAGATAGAGAAAAAGAAAGAAAAAGCTTATTGACTGCAATTTTTCAGGATTTATGCAGATCCCAAATACAGATCAGCAGGTACCAGAAGGTAAGAAAAGTTGCTTTTGCATAATATTGTGAAACAAAACGCCAGATAATAGGTCATGCACCATTATACCGTATTTTTCGGAGTATAAGTCGCTCCGGAGTATAAGTCGCACCGGCCGAAAATGCACAATAAAGAAGGAAAAAAACATATATAAGTCGCACTGGAGTATAAGTCGCATTTTTGGGGGAAATTTTGAAACAGTCAGTTCCTCGGTCAAAACAGTCGCAAACATAAAAAGGGTTATATTATGATTTTTAATCTCCATGTTCCGTATTTTCCGGACCATAGGGCGCACCGGATTATAAGGCGCACTGCTGATGAATGGTCTGTTGTTGATGTTTTTTCATATATAAGGCGCACCAGATTATAGGGCGCATTAAAAGGAGTCATATTATTATTATTTTTTTTCTAAATGTAAAACACTTCCTTGTGGTCTACATAACATGTAATGGTGGTTCTTTGGTCAAAATGTTGCATAGATTATGTTTTGCAGATCATCTTCAAGCCACTTTCTGACAGTTGCTTCCGGAAGCGCCGTTTTGCGGGCGGTCTTATTTACGTGGCTCACCTTCGACAGTGTTTTCTCCCCGTCATCTTTGTTGTAGCGGTGTAGCGTGCAAGGACGGGGGTGGAAGAAGTGTCAAAAGATGGCGCTAACTGTTTTAATGACATTCAGACTTTACTTCAATCAATTACGGAGCAGCATCTCCTCATCCGGAAACAACAACACCGGAAATGTGTCCTGTGAAAAAAACGTCCAACCAGAACTCTGTAATAACTAAAGTTCCTTGGGTGAATAATGTGAACTCACTACACCGGTATGTTTTAGCGCTTTCACGGCGAGTTCACTGACAGATATAAGTAAGAACTTTACACTACTTTATATTAGAAATGGCAACAGCGGAGTCTTTCCCATAACAAGAAGATAGAGAAAAAGAAAGAAAAAGCTTATTGACTGCAAATTTTCAGGATTTATGCAGATCCCAAATGCAGATCAGCAGGTACCAGAAGGTAAGAAAAGTTGCTTTTGCATAATATTGTGAAACAAAACGCCAGATAATATGTCTTACCTTATACATGCACCATAATACCGTATTTTTCGGAGTATGAGTCGCTCCGGAGTATAAGTCGCACCGGCCGAAAATGCATAATAAAGAAGGAAAAAAACATATATAAGTCGCACTGGAGTATAAGTCGCATTTTTGGGGGAAATTTTGAAACAGTCAGTTCCTCGGTCAAAACAGTCGCAAACATAAAAAGGGTTATATTATGATTTTTAATCTCCATGTTCCGTATTTTCCGGACCATAGGGCGCACCGGATTATAAGGCGCACTGCCGATGAATGGTCTGTTGTTGATGTTTTTTCATATATAAGGCGCACCGGATTATAGGGCGCATTAAAAGGAGTCATATTATTATTTATTTTTTTCTAAATGTAAAACACTTCCTTGTGGTCTACATAACATGTAATGGTGGTTCTTTGGTCAAAATGTTGCATAGATGATGTTTTACAGATCATCTTCAAGCCGCTTTCTGACAGTTGCTTCCGGAAGTGCCGTTTTGTGGGCGGTCTTATTTACGTGGCTCACCTTCGACAGCGTCTTCTCCCCGTCATCTTTGTTGTAGCGGTGTAGCGTGCAAGGATGGGGGTGGAAGAAGTGTCAAAAGATGGCGCTAACTGTTTTAATGACATTCAGACTTTACTTCAATCAATAACGGAGCAGCATCTCCTCATCCGTGGCTCACTACTGCAATAACAAAACCGGAATTGTGTCCTGTGAAAAAACGTCCGACCAGAACTCTGTAATAACTAAAGTTCCTTGGGTGAATAATATGAACTCACTACACCGGTATGTTTTAGCGTTTTCACGGCGAGTTTACTGACAGATATAAGTAAGAACTTCACACTACTTTATATTAGAAATGGCAACAGCGGAGTCTTTCCCATTACAAGAAGATAGAGAAAAAGAAAGAAAAAGCTTATTGACTGCAATTTTTCAGGATTTATGCAGATCCCAAATACAGATCAGCAGGTACCAGAAGGTAAGAAAAGTTGCTTTTGCATAATATTGTGAAACAAAACGCCAGATAATATGTCTTACCTTATACATGCACCATAATACCGTATTTTTCGGAGTATGAGTCGCTCCGGAGTATAAGTCGCACCGGCCGAAAATGCATAATAAAGAAGGAAAAAAACATATATAAGTCGCACTGGAGTATAAGTCGCATTTTTGGGGGAAATTTTGAAACAGTCAGTTCCTCGGTCAAAACAGTCGCAAACATAAAAAGGGTTATATTATGATTTTTAATCTCCATGTTCCGTATTTTCCGGACCATAGGGCGCACCGGATTATAAGGCGCACTGCCGATGAATGGTCTATTGTTGATGTTTTTTCATATATAAGGCGCACCGGATTATAGGGCGCATTAAAAGGAGTCATATCATTTATTTTTTTTTCTAAATGTAAAACACTTTCTTGTGGTCTAGTATAACTGGAACATTGTTTTGTTAATATCTGCGCCATACCTCCATGGTTTGAATTCACATTTCCGGTACTTAAGGGACTCACAAATACAGGTACCAAACAGGTTAAAGTCCAACGATTGTCACCCACACACACTCTAGGTGTGTTGAAATGTGTCCTCTGCATTTGACCCATCCCCATGTTCAACCCCTGGGAGGTGAGGGGAGCAGTGAGCAGCAGCGGTGGCCACACCCGGGAATCATTTTTGCTGATTTAACCACCAATTCCAACCCTTGATACTGAGTGCCAAGCATCAAGGGTTGATTAACGTGAACCCCGACTTAAATAAGTTGAAAAACGTATTCGGGTGTGTGACAGTCTCCCGCTGTCGTCCGGGTTCTCAGGACCACCAAGGAAGGACATTGCTTCGAGCATGGTTGACTTTATTTTATTTTTGCAAAATAATACCTCAGTCTCAGGTCGGGTCGCTTTCCAGCTCCTTCCTCTTCCAGTGCTCGCTCTTCCGGTCGCTTTTCAGCCGGCCGCGTCTCGCTCTCGGTCGCTTTCGCTCTGCATCCACTGGCTCTCCACCTCCTTCTGCCCCGTCGTTCTCGGCTGTCGCCCTTTTACACGTCTACGCCTCCTCGCCGCCATCTTGGAGCGGGCTCCGGTGTGCCCTGCCTCGCTGTCGGTCTGCCGGCCACGCCTCCCCACAGGGTGTTACCATTTAGTGGTCAATTGTACGGAATATGTACTGTAATAAAAGTTTCAATCAATCAATCAATGGGTTCCATTTTTATAGTCTTTGGTATGACTCGACCCGGGTTTGAACTCACGACCTTCCAGTCTCAGGGCGGACACTCTAACCAGAAAACTTTGGTGTCGCATTATATGTTAACTTTGATAAACTTACAAACAACGTAACCGTCTTTTAACATCAAGTAGACATTCCGGCTCATGGTAACATCTCAGGCTTGCAGGGCACTGGAATCGTAATACTTCACTCGGTGTGTATTTGTGTTTTTCTCTCGGCAAATCCCACTGAATAATTAATAGTCCGAGTTAATCCTTTGATTCTGCCGGAGCCGAGCATCGGGCATCTCCTGAGACTTGCCGACATCACACATGACCACGGTTTGAGCAGTTTTGGCTACGGACCACACAGGCAGCATTCTCTAGGGGGCGCCGGCAAAGATGAGGGGAGAAAAATAGTTATTTGTGCTGAGCACTCACTTGCTCATCAAGTCAAGATATGTCTCTAAAGAAGTGCAGGAACACAAACAAGCACTCTCTCACTCACACAACAACACACAACAACACATGCATCAACACACAACACCACAGCGCTTTGACCAGGAGAAAGTTCAATGACAGACACGAGCCAATTGTGATTCCATATTACAAACCCCGTTTCCATATGAGTTGGGAAATTGTGTTAGATGTAAATATAAACGGAATAAAATGATTTGCAAATAATTTTCAACCCATATTCAATTGAATGCACTACAAAGACAAGATATTTGATGTTCAAACTCATAAACTTTTTTTTTTTTTTACAAATAATAAATAACTTAGAATTTCATGGCTGCAACACGTGCCAAAGTAGTTGGGAAAGGGCATGTTCACCACTGTGTTACATGGCCTTTCCTTTTAACAACACTCAGTAAACGTTTGGGAACTGAGGAGACACATTTTTTAATCTTCTCAGGTGGAATTCTTTCCCATTCTTGCTTGATGTACAGCTTAAGTTGTTCAACAGTCCGGGGGTCTCCGTTGTGGTATTTTAGGCTTCATAATGCGCCACACATTTTCAATGGGAGACAGGTCTGGACTACAGGCAGGCCAGTCTAGTACCCGCACTCTTTTACTATGAAGCCACGTTGATGTAACACGTGGCTTAGCATTGTCTTGCTGAAATAAGCAGGGGCGTCCATGGTATCGTTGCTTGGATGGCAACATATGTTGCTCCAAAACCTGTATGTACCTTTCAGCATTAATGGTGCCTTCACAGATGTGTAAGTTACCCATGTCTTGGGCACTAATACACCCCCATACCATCACACATGCTGGCTTTTTAACTTTACGCCTATAACAATCCGGATGGTTCTTTTCCTCTTTGGTCCGGAGGACACGACGTCCACAGTTTCCAAAAACAATGTGAAATGTGGACTCGTCAGACCACAGAACACTTTTCCACTTTGTATCAGTCCATCTTAGATGAGCTCAGAACCAGCGAAGCTGACGGCGTTTCTGGGTGTTGTTGATAAACGGTTTTCGCCTTGCATAGGAGAGTTTTAACTTGCACTTACAGATGTAGCGACCAACTGTAGTTACTGACAGTGGGTTTCTGAAGTGTTCCTGAGCCCATGTGGTGATATCCTTTACACACTGATGTCGCTTGTTGATGCAGTACAGCCTGAGGGATCGAAGGTCACGGGCTTAGCTGCTTACGTGCAGTGATTTCTCCAGATTCTCTGAACCCTTTGATAATATTACGGACCGTAGATGGTGAAATCCCTAAATTAATTGCAATAGCTGGTTGAGAAAGGTTTTTCTTAAACTGTTCAACGATTTGCTCACGCATTTGTTGACAAAGTGGTGACCCTAAGTGGGGTTTGAGGTGGGGGAGTGGGTAGTGGGGGGTGTATATTGTAGCGTCCCGGAAGAGTTACGGTGTGGATGTTCTCCCGAAATGTGTTTGTCATTCTTGTTTGGTGTGGGTTCACAGTGTGGCGCATATTTGTAACAGTGTTAAAGTTGTTTATACAGCCACCCTCAGTGTGACCTGTATGGCTGTTGACCAAGAATGTGTTGCATTCACTTGTGTGTGTGAAAAGCCGTAGATATTATGTGACTGGGCCGGCACGCAAAGGCAGTGCCTTTAAAGTTTATTGGCGCTCTGTACTTCTCCCTACGTCTGTGTACACAGCAGCGTTTTAGAAAGTCATAAATTGTACTTTTTGAAACCGATACCGATAATTTTGAAACCGATATCGGTAATTTCCGATATTACATTTTGAAGCATTTATCGGACGATAATATCGGACTACCGATATTATCGGACATCTCTAATGTACACCATAGTAAATTGATCATCAAAGTTGCTAGCTGACAACTAGTGCACTAATCACTAGCTGGCAGCTAGTGCACTGATCACTTGTTGGCAACTAGAGCGCTATCTTCTATCCGGTAACGAGTGTGCTAATCGCTGGCTGAAAACTAGCGTGCTAATCGCTTGCAGGCAACTAGTGGCCAAATTGCTAGCTGACAACTAGTGCACTAATCACTAGCATGCAACGCGTGCGCTAATCACCTGCTGGCAACTAGAGCGCTGTTTTCTGGCCGGTAACAAGTGTGCTAATTGCTCGCTGAAAACTAGTGTGCTAATCGCTTGCGGGCAACTAGTGGCCTAATTGCTAGCTGACAACTAGTGCAGTAATCGCTAGTTGGCAGCTAGTGCACTGATCACTTGCTGGCAACTAGAGCCCTGTTTTCTAGCCGATAACGAGTGTGCTAATCGCTGGCTGAAAACGAGTGTGCTAATCGCTTGCAGGCAACTAGTGGCCTAATTGCTAGCTGACAACTAGTGCACTAATCACTAGCTGGCAGCTAGTGCACTGATCGCTAGCATGCAACGTGTGCGCTAATCACCTGCTGGCAACTAGAGCGCTGTTTTCCAGTCGTTAACTAGTGTGCTAATCGCTCGCTGAAAACTAGTGTGCTAATCGCTTGCAGGCAACTAGTGGCCTAATTGCTAGCTGACAACTAGTGCACTAATCACTAGCTGCACTGATCGCTAGCATGCAACGTGTGCGCTAATCACTGGCAACTAGCATGTCAATCGCCAGCTGAAAACTAGTGCACTAATCACTTGCTGGAAACTACCGGGCTAATCACTAGCTGGCAACTAGTTAAAGGTAAAGTTAAAAGTACCCATGAATGTCACACACACACTAGGTGTGGCGAAAATATTCTCTGCATTTGACCCATCACCCTTGATCACCCCCTGGGAGGTGAGGGGAGCAGTGAGCAGCAGCGGTGGCCACGCCCGGGAATATTTTTTTGGTGATCTAACCCCCAATTCCAACACTTTATGCTGAGTGCCAAGCAGGGAGGTAATGGGTCCCATTTGAATAGTCTTTGGTACAACTCGGGGTTTGAACTCACGACCTACCGATCTAATGCACTAATCGCTAGATGGCAACTACTGTGCTATTTGCTGGCTTGCAACTTGTGCACTAATCACGAGTGATCTAATCCCTGGCTGGTAACTAGTGCTGTTGATTTGCTCTTATGTATTTCATTACATTTGTGGAAAAATGTTGGTGAAAATATAAAAAAATGATGTGTAAAGAAAGAAAAAGCAACCAAGAATTTCACGATCTCTCTGCCAGTCCCCAGGAAAAACTAAGAGGGGTCACGGCCTGCCTGTTGGAGACCTGTGCCATAGCATGCTCGGGATGTGATGAAATATGAGAAGATGAGACAGGAGCTAACATGATGGACACACAGGTGGAGCACAGAGGGAGTTCTTGCACAGGTCACCATTAGAAGCTACAACCTTCACTGGCTTTTTGTGGGTTTGACCTCATAAACCCTGGAATATGTTTCCAGAAAAAGCTATGAATAAATAAATACGTACATATGTTTGTTTTTTTTCCCACTGCATCTACAAGGTCTGTATCAAAATAAAGATGTTACATTGTAGATATGAAAGTGCATGCATTTACCTGAATGTACATATAGATGGAACTCTGGATTTCATGGAATACAAAAATCTGACCTTGCTGTCGCAGCCGAAAAGCTCAATAAATAACTAAAACAATAAACAAATACATGAAACAATAAATAACTAAAACATTTGATTGTCACCAATGTTCCCTCTAAGGTGCGCGCCTGTGCAATTGCGCACTGCTCAAGCGTTCTCTGCGCACGGCAAATCTATGCCACGCACAAAATCAAATAAAAAAATAAGCGCATAACAATTTTCGACACGACACGACAGAGAAAACCGTTTTCGTCATCATTGTTCAAATATTGTAACGTCTGTCGAGACGCTTTGAGGACATGAATTCCATCCATCACTTTACTGAGCAAAACTCTGTATTGTCGGTCATAAACACATCACCAAAACATTAGTAAAAAAAAAATATATCTAGCAAAAGTGGTCGTTTTCTGCAGTACAAACCAGACCAAAAGCAACTTTGTTATATCAACAGCAGCCGCTCGCTCTTTCTCACTTGCGCCAACACATGCACATATGGCACTTAGCCAGTGATGCGTTTACAGCCACACAAAAAGTCGGACAACTCCAACACCACACATACAGTGTCATTCCAGGTCGTTACACTATGATTTACCAATCAAATGTATGCTTATTCTAGTGTCATTTATTAGGAATCTTAATTTATAAATATTAATCATGAAATGCTGTTAGTATATTAAATAAATACTAATAAAAATATATTTTTTACAAACAGGAAGTTGCAGGAATGTACACATGATCCCCTGCTTACATCTCATTGTGCAACATGTGAATGTTTTAATGGGAACTAAATGCAATGTCTGAGGGGTACGAATTATTTTCAAAGCAGGACCTCCACCCAGACAAACAATACAAGTACACAGTTCATGAAAAACAATATTTTTCTGTTATTGTCATTATAAGTGGGCCTAAACACTTATATTAGAAAATAACCTCATGGAAATGACTGCTGTCATTTGATTATAATAATAAGAGAATGTTGTCTGTCTATCTGTGTTGGCCCTGGGTTGAGGTGGGGACTTGTCCAGAATGTACACCGCCTTCCGCCCGAATGCAGCTGAGATAGGCTCCAGCACCCCCCGTACCCCGAAAGGGACAAGCGGTAGAAAATGGATGGATGGATGGAGATTGAACTTGTTATTTAGTCAGGTTTGGGACACTGAATGCTCAGGGAGTTTTTGCGTTTGCTCACACACATGAAAAATTAGAGGTAACATTGATTGTCACCAGTGCAAAATATGTTGCTTAAAAAAAAAAGAGCAGAGCAAAGTTACTGAGCTTGTTTGTATAGAGATGTGAATTTGGAAACATTCAATAAATTAATGTTGATTTAATTAATTAATTAATCAAAATATATTCATATTCGGTCACAGAAGAATACTGCTTGGCAGTAAATTCCCTTTTGTGGATCAAATTATGCCAATTGGTGTCTAAAAAAAAAGTCATTATTCTCAGCGCAAGCCTAAATAATGGACTAACATAATAACTGGTTCTTCATCGTCTGTGGAAAAAAAGTTGTGAGTTGAACAGTACCATTCAACCGGGTTTTAGAAACATTACAAGGGCAAGTAACTGCTGCTCTCTATGGAGGGTCGGATGGGACAAAATAAAATAAATGAATAACTAATTAAATGTGTCATTAATTTATTATAATTGGAATCAAATCCGTAAATGTATTATCATATGTGTTATTAATTTATTACATGCAAAGGTGCATTTAATTATTTAATAATTTCACTGAATTATTTTAAGATTTAATATCTTCATGATTTATTTTGTATTTCATATTTTAATCAATCCACCATAAAATAATATAAATTTTTCTTAATAATTACCTAAATAGCTGAGATAGGCTCCAGAACCCCCCGCGACCCCAAAAGGGACAAGCGGTAGAAAATGGATGAATGGATGAATAATTAAATCAACGAACAATTACCGTACTTTCCGGACTATAAGCAGCTACTTTTTTTCCCCAAGCTTTGAACCCTGCGGCTTATACAAAAGTGCGTCTAATCTATGCATTTTTAATGGCTAAATTATCGCATGAATCAAGCAAAGAAATCCAACAATGTACTAAAAAGATCAACTAGCTTTATCAACATTGGATAATTATTGGTGATGTAAAATAAATATGTATATAGAGACATACTGTATTAATGAAGATTAAAAACCAATTACAAACAAGAAATTCAAAAACAAATTAACTAAAAGCAGTCTTTGTCTCACAATGTGTCGACTTTTTTCTTATAAAATTGGGAACAATTTCTCAAATTCATTCTGTTTCTGTAATATTGCAATATTTTCTCGTAAAAATGATTACTTTTTATGTAAAATGATTACTTTTTAATGCAAAATGGTGACATTTGTCATATAAAATTCTGACTTTTATTGCCAATTTTTCTGATGTTTTAAAATAGTGGCATTTTTTTGAGTAAAATTATGACTTTTGTCATAATTTTTCCAAGTAAAATTCAAATTATTACATTATTATAACATTGCCGAAATGTTTATGTTTTCTTATAAAATTGTGACTTTTGTCGAGTAAAATTACGACTCTTTTGATAAAATTGTCAACATGTTAAACTTTTCTTGTAATTTTGCGACTGTTATTAAGATTCCAACTTTTGTCATAATATTGCTCAAATGTTCAGTTTTTCTTGTAACACTTTGACTTGCGTTGAGTAAAATTACAACTTTTTTTATAAAACTGCTAAAATTCTAAGTTCTCTTGTGAAATTGTGACCTTTTTTTTGTGAAATTCCAACTCATTTTTCACAACAAGCTTTTTTATATTTGCATAGTATGTATAGATTATTAATGTTGTAAATACAAATCTTTATATGTCTAGCAAAGGTGGTCCTAAAGAGGTAGGCATTTTTCGGAGGTCTCAAAAAGGTAACAAATACAGGAGTGTGTGTGTGTGTGTGTGTGCTTGTATTTTTACCCTTCTTGAGACACCGACAAGGAAAAGTACCTTTAATATGAGGACCGGTGAACAAGTTGGGACCTAAATCATGGTCCCAACTGGCAACACTAAAATTGTCCCTAGTGTGTGAATGTGAGTGTGAATGTTGTCTGTCTATCTGTGTTGGCCCTGTGATGAGGTAGTGACTTGTCCAGGGTGTACCCCGCCTTCCGCCCGAATGCAGCTGTGATAGGCTCCAGCACCCCCCGTGCCCCGTAAGAGACAAGCGGTAGAAAATGGATGGGATGGAATACGGAAAACCATTGCATCTAATAGAGAATGTCTCATTTGCACCCCCGGTGGTGAAATCTATCAGAATTAGTATGGTCCCAAAAAGGAGGGATTTTTCTAATTGACTGTGTGTCGGTTTTAAAAGTGCTCCCCCTCTGGTCAACATATGAAATAACAAGTGTGTGTAAACATTTGAAGTGCTCCCCCTCTGGCCAAAATATGTAATAACAAGAAATTGAAATGCGCCTCCTTTGGCCACAATGTATTTAAAAAAGGTTTTATAAATATGTATATAGAGACATACTGTAATGACTTGAAGTAAATAATGAAGCTTAAAAACCAATTACAAACAAATAATTCTACAAAAAGAATAAGTACCGTATTTTTCAGACTACAAGTCGCAGTTTCTTTCATAGTTTGGCCGGGGGTGCGACTTATAATCGGGAGCGACTTATGTGTGAAATTATTAACACATTACCGTAAAATATCAAATAATATTATTTAGCTCATTCACGTAAGAGACTAGACGTATGAGATTTCATGGGATTTAGCGATTAGGAGTGACAGATTGTTTGGTAAACGTATAGCATGTTCTATATGTTATAGTTATTTGAATGACTCTTACCATAATATGTTACGTTAACATACCAGGCACGTTCTCAGTTGGATATTTATGCCTCATATAACGTACACTTTCCTTTATTTGGGTTTTATCAAATACATTTCCCCAAAAAATGCGACTTATACTCCATTGCGACTTATATATGTTTTTTTCCTTCTTTATTTTTTATTTTATTTTATTTTTTCAAAGCAACCGACCCCGTAAACCACAACAACGCACACCCCCAGCTACCACCGAGGCCGCCAACTCACCTACCCCAACTCATCCACAGCCAGGTCAATCGAGCCACCGGACATCCACACCCATACACACACCTACACATCTCAGGAAACAGAGTGGACCGACACCAGCAGATGACATGGCACCCCAAACCATCACTGATGGTGGAAACTTTACACTAGACTTCAGGCAACGTGGATCCTGTGCCTCTCCTGTCTTCCTCCAGACTCTGGGACCTCGATTTCCAAAGGAAATGCAAAATTTGCATGGTTGGGTGATGGTTTGGGGTGCCATGTCATCTGCTGGTGTCGGTCCACTCTGTTTCCTGAGATCCAGGGTCAACGCAGCCGTCTACCAGCAAGTTTTAGAGCACTTCATGCTTCCTGCTGCTGACCTGCTCTATGGAGATGGAGATTTCAAGTTCCAACAGGACTTGGCGCCTGCACACAGCGCAAAATCTACCCGTGCCTGGTTTACAGACCATGGTATTTCTGTTCTAAATTGGCCCGCCAACTCCCCTGACCTTAGCCCCATAGAAAATCTGTGGGGTATTGTGAAAAGGAAGATGCAGAATGCCAGACCCAAAAACACAGAAGAGTTGAAGGCCACTATCAGAGCAACCTGGGCTCTCATAACACCTGAGCAGTGCCAGAAACTCATCGACTCCATGCCACGCCGCATTAACGCAGTAATTGAGGCAAAAGGAGCTCCAACCAAGTATTGAGTATTGTACATGCTCATATTTTTCATTTTCATACTTTTCAGTTGGCCAACATTTCTAAAAATCCCTTTTTTGTATTAGCCTTAAGTAATATTCTAATTTTGTGACACATGGAATTTTGGATTTTCATTTTTTGCCACTTCAAATCATCAAAATTAAATGAAATAAACATTTGAATGCATCAGTCTGTGTGCAATGAATAAATATAATGTACAAGTTACACATTTTGAATGCAATTACTGAAATAAATCAAGTTTTTCAAAATATTCTAATTTACTGGTTTTTACCTGTATATATATTTATTTTATTATATATATATATATATATATATATATATATATACATATATACATATATATATATATACATATATACATATATATATATATATATATATATATATATATATATATATATATATATATATATATATATATATATATATATATATAAAAGAAATACTTGAATTTCAGTGTTCATTTATTTACACATATACACACACATAACACTCATCTACTCATTGTTGAGTTAAGGGTTGAATTGTCCATCCTTGTTCTATTCTCTGTCACTATTTTTCTAACCATGCTGAACACCCTCTCTGATGATGCGTTCTGCTTTGTCTCCTTGTTGTGTGCGCAGTTGTGCACTGCACTCTCTAAAAGCCGTAGATGTTATTGTCACATATGCATGTACAGTAGATGGCAGTATTGCCCTGCTTAAGAGTGTCACAACATTGCTGTTTACGGCAGACGAACTGCTTTACGGTAGACGAAAATGTGACTGCTGTTGTTGTGTGTTGTTGCCGCGCTGGGAGGACGTTAATGAAACTGCCTAACAATAAACCCACATAAGAAACCAAGAACTCGCCCTCGATCATTCTACAGTTATGACGTGATTGGGCAGGCACGCCGTTTATATTGTGGGAAAGCGGACGTGAAAACAGGCTGTCGACACGTCACTCAGGTCTGCCTGAATTTCGGGAGATTTTCGGGAGAAAATTTGTCCCGGGAGGTTTTCGGGAGAGGCGCTGAATTTCGGGAGTCTCCCGGAAAATCCGGGAGGGTTGGCAAGTATGCTTATACTCCGGAGCGACTTATACTCCGAAAAATACGGTAACTAAAAGCTTACCTTTTTTATTTTTGCATAGTATGTGTATATTATTAATGTTGTAAATACAAATCTGTATATGTCTAGAAAGGGTGGTCCTAAAGAGGTAGGCATTTTTCGGAGGTCTCCAGCAGATAACAAATACAAGAATGTGTGTGTGTGTGTGTGTGTGTGTGTGTGTGTGTGTGTACAGCACACAGACCTCCCTCAGACCGTACATCATTTCCAACCACACTGAATAATATTACTCTGCAGTCAGATTTATCTTTCTTTTTTTTTTTACTCATTAGGTTCAACTTAACACGCAGACGAGGTGCAGGTTTCCGTTTTAGAATCACATTCCGGGGAAAATGAATATGAGTGACACCGAACGGGCCATTTAGGGAAGCCAGACGTCCGCATTAACGCCGGATACAAGCTGAAATAGCACCGAGATGTACAGCGCATGCCAATGACGTATTAAGTCATTCTCACCAACACGTACTGATTCACTTCAAGCGATGTCGAGGTCGGGATTAGTTTTAGGAACATTTTACGTGAATAACATGTTCTAGCAAAATCTGTAGTTTAGAGGTGGCGCTTCATCATTTCAACGCCGACACGGAATCAGCTCCCCACTTGACGGCGGCAGTCACTGCAACATCCAGCTCATGCACACCTGGGTAAAAGAAGCACACACACACACACACACACATGCAGACACACACACACACACACTGTGCAGCACAAGTTACACCAGCGACAGATATTAGAGCGGCTGCAGGAAGTGTTCAGCTGAAAGGTCAAGTAGGCCGCGGTTCTGCTAATTACCAAACCTTGCAAGCTGGCTGTTGATAGTCAGCTGGATAGGTTCAGTGAGAAAGTATGAATGAATGAAATGAATGAATTAATGTGTTTATTCCGGCAGACATACCGTATTTTTCGGAGTATAAGTCGCACCGGAGTATAAGTCGCACCTGCCGAAAATGCATAATAAATGTCATGTCTGTGTAATCATGTTTTGTTTTAAGTCATGTTTTGTTTAGTTATTGGACTCTTTAGTTTCTGGCTTTTCACTCCCTTGTCTTGTTTGCATGATTACCCATTAGTTTCACCTGTTCCACCTTTGGACTCATTGTGCACTCTTGTTTGTCACCATAGCAACCCATTAGTTTTCACCTGTCACGTCACACACCTGTTTCACGTTTTGAGTCACGCACCTGTTTTCGTTAATCATATCTGTAGTATTTAAGTTCATTGTTTTTCAGTTTGTCTTTCTGGTGACATCCCCCGCATTTATGCTTCTGCACACTCTCCACACACTTATGATCCTTGCTGCTCTTCTTTCATGCCGGTTCCATGCCAAGTAAGTTTTTGTTTATTAAGCCACAGTTAGTGTTTTTTGTTGTTCATAGTTTCTGCCTTTGTGCAAGTATTTGTTTTCATAGCCAAGTCGTTTCTCCGCCACTGTGCGCGCTTTTCGTTTGTACTTTTTTTTTGTAGTTATAGTGTTTAAATAAATCATGTATTCCCCTTCACGCCACGTATGGTCCAAATCTTTTGCACCTCGGGAGAACAAACCACGCCATAGTCCAAGTCGTGACAATAAAGAAGGAAAAAAAACATATATAAGTCGCACTGGAGTATAAGTCGCATTTTTGGGGGAAATTTATTTGATAAAACCCAACACCAAGAATAGACATTTGAAAGGCAATTTAAAATAAATAAAGAATAGTGAACAACAGGCTGAATAAGTGTACGTTATATGAGGCATAAATAACCAACTGAGAACGTGCCTGGTATGTTAACGTAACATATTATGGTAAGAGTCATTCAAATAACTATAACATATAGAACATGCTATACGTTTACCAAACAATCTGTCACTCCTAATCGCTAAATCCCATGACATCTTATACGTCTAGTCTCTTACGTGAATGAGAAGAAATGCTCATGAACACAGATTTAAACGGATTTGTCAAATATACTTGAGAGGAATAGGTCTTTTGTGTACATAGTAAAAGGAAAATTAGGAAATGTTATGACTGGATTTTGTTGCACCGGTGGAAGCCTATGACAGTTCCATGCTGGAAATCACTGAGAGCGGCCCATTCTTTCACAAATGTTTGTAGAAACGTCTCCATGCCTAAGTGCTTGATTTTATACACCGGGCCAAGTGATTAGGACATTTGATTCTGTACATTTGGATGTGTGGCCAAATAGTTTTGACAATATATGTGTATATAAATATACATATATATATATATATATATATGTGTGTATTAAACAAATAGTTGCACAGAAAGGAGTATGAAACATGCAGCTCTGCTAAATGATCTAAACCAGGGGTGTCAAACTCAAATACAGAGTGGGCCAAAATTTAAAACTGAACAAAATCGCAGGCCAAGGTTGAACAAATTAACCTTTTTGATAGGGACCCAAGCAAGTTTTGCATTAAATATTGAACAAGCAAGGCTTATATAACTTTATAGTGACATGCAAAATCCAGTTTCAAATAATAATAATAATAATTATAAAATATCAATGGCATATCAAATACAATTTAAATCAAAATGTAATGCCTCTTTTCTATTTGCAGCCTTCTGAGGTAAATATCAACATTAACTTTTTCCACAGGCTCATAAATTTGAAAATAAAATAATGAATAAACCAACCATTCAGGACTTCAAACTGCTCAGTTTGCAACACACTGATCTAATCTGATGTGCCCAAGCCAGATACCTGATATCTTTTCTTGGATGCTAATTCATTAATGTCGGGGCTCAGGCTTTGAGCTGAGGCAACCTTCATTATCGAACGAAGGTGTTCATCAGTCATTATATCTCGTATTCCACAGGCACTGCTTTTAACGTCCTCTACGAGCTGACGTCACGTCCGCTTTTCATCCTTCTAACAACGTGCACGCCCAGTCACAAGATATGAGCGGCTCCTGTACGCACACACACGTGAATGCAACGCATACTTCATCAACAGCGATACAGTTTACACTGAGAGTGGCCGTATAAGCAACTTTAACATTGTTAGAGATATACGCCACACTGTGAATCCACACCAAACAAGAATGACAAACACATTTTGGGAGAACATCCGCACAGTAACACAACAGAACAAATACCCAGAACCCTTTGCAGCACTAACTCTTCCGGGACGCTACAATATACACCGCCGCTACCACCAAACCCCGCCCCCTCTCCCCCCCCCCCCACACACACCTTGTAGCGTCCCGGAAGAGTTAGTGCTGCAAGGGGTTCTGGGTATTTGTTCTGTTGTGTTTATGTTGTGTTACGGTGCGGATGTTCTCCCGAAATGTGATTGTCATTCTTGTTTGGTGCGGGTTCACAGTGTGGCGCATATTTGTAACAGTGTTAAAGTTGTTTGTACGGCCACCCTCAGTGTAACCTGTATCGCTAGCGTTGCATTCACTTCTGTGTGCGTGCCAAAGCCGCACATATTATGTAACGGAGCCAGCACTCTTTGGACTGGACGAAAAGGGGATGTTACAATTCTCGGGAGAGGCACTGAAATTTGGCAGTCTCCCGGGAGGTTTGGCAAGTATGAGAATTAGTGGTGTACCGCGGCAGCAGCGCTCTCGTGTTAATTTGATATCACCTCAAGGGCCAAGTGAAATTACACGGCGGGACAAATTCGGCCCGCGGGCCAGAGTTTGACACCCATGATCTAAACAGTAACAAAGAAGAAAGTTCACCCTATTTGGCACTTTGCCACCAAAATGATCCCAGACTTATACATTTCTTTTAGTTCCATTTAGATCAATGATGGAGACTAAAATTGATGTGCAACTCTTTTGGCTTGTTTTTAATACAAGCTGTCACTCGTAGGCATGAAGAAACACATCACAGTCTAACGACACAGCAGCTGTTTCGGTCATGTTTCTTTTTTAAAGTGACACATCCACAGACACCGTATCACTTCCCGTGGTTCATAATGCATTGATTCTTCAGTATCGTTTGACCTATCACTAAAAAAGAGCAATACAATAGTGGAGCTTAAAAAAATAAAACAAATAGAATAAAAAAAGATTCACATCCAAATCGCGATTTTTATTTATTTCGATTCTAAATAGATTCCGTATTATTGAAAATATACGGAGCCCCTAAAGGGACATGGGGGATTTTTTTTTTTTTTTTAGATATGTATCTCGTGCGTACGCAAAAGTTTCTTGTGCGCACGAGATGTTTTCCCGTGAGCACAAGAAACAAAAATCCCCCATGTCCCAATAGGGGCTCCGTAAAAATATATATAATTTGTTTAAGAATATTTTTTATATTGAAAACATTTAACTACTATTGATATTCAAATCGATGCTGTTGCTTTTATACATTTTTGGTTTTTCACTTTTTTTAGTATTGTATTGTTTTCTTCTCAAAAATGTATATCCTAAGAATTGTCAAACTGGGAGTTGGGCTCTATTTTATTTTGTTAGATAACAATAAACAATAAAACCTCGGCCTAGTCATACCAAAGACTATACAAATGGGAGCCATTACCTCCCTGCTTGGCACTCGGCATCAAGGGTTGGAATTGGGGGTTAAATCACCAAAAATGATTCCAGGGCGCGGCCACCGCTGCTGCTCACTGCTCCCCTCACCTCCCAGGGGGTGATCAAGGGCAATGGGTCAAATACAGAGGATAATTTCGCCACACCTAGGGTGTGTGACAATCATTGGTACTTTAACGTTTATCATAATATTGCACAAATGTTCAGTTTTTCTTGTAAAACTTTGACTTGCATTGAGCAAAATTACGACTTTTATTATAATACTGCTACAATTCTACGTTTTTCTTGTGAAATGATGACCTTTTTCTTGTGAAATTCTTTCTTACAAAATTGGGAACAATTTCTCAAATTCATTCTGTTTCTGTAATATTGCAATATTTTCTCATAAAATTATTATTTTATGTACATTTTTTTATTTTTAATGCAAAATGGTGACATTTGTAATCTAAAATTCTGACTTATCACAATATTGCCAATTTCTCTGTTGTTCTTGTAAAATAGTGACATTTTAGTTTTAGTAAAATTAGGACTTGTCATATTTTTTCCAAGTAAAATTCCGATTATTATTATTATTATTATAACATTGCCAAAATTTTAAAGTTTTCTTATAAAATGTTGACTTTTGTCGAGTAAAATTACGACTCTTTTCATAAAATTGTCAAAATGTTAAGCTTTGCTTGTAAAATTGTGACTGTTATTGAGTAAGATTCCAACTTCCAACCTACTCAGTGGCCTAGTGGTTAGAGTGTCCGCCCTGAGAGGTTGTGAGTATGCCGAGTCATACCAAAGACTATACAAATGGGAGCCATTACCTCCCTGCTTGGCACTCAGCATCAAGGGTTAGAATTGGGGGTTAAATCACCAAAAATTATTCCCAGGCGCGGCCACTGCTGCTGCTCACTGCTCCCCTCATTTCCCAGGGGGTGATCAAGGGCGATGGGTCAAATGAAGAGAATAATTTTGCCACACCTAGTGTGTGTGTGACAATCATTGGTACTTTAACTTTAATAAAACTAAAAAAAAGGCATTTTAAAGCCAACACTGCATGTAAAAGTCGGACGTCAGCAGCCAAGAAGAGCTTTTGTAACTTATAACCTGTTTTGTAAAGGTTTTATTATAATTTATGTACAAAACAAGATTAAGAGAATTGTGTTGAATCGAATCGTCACCCCAAGAATCGGAATCAAATTGAATCATGAGTTGCCAAAAGATTCCCACTAGGGATGTCTGATAATGGCTTTTTGCCGATATCCAATATTGTCCAACTCTTAATTAGCGATACTGATATCAACCGATATATGCAGTCGTGGAATTAACACATTATGCCTAATTTGGACAACCAGGTATGGTGAAGATAAGGTACTTTAAAAAAAAATAAAAATAAATAAGATTAATTAAAAACATTTTCTTGAATAAAAAAAGTAAAACAATATAAAAACAGTTACATAGAAATGAGTAATTAATGAAAATGATTAAAATTAACTGTTAAAGGTTAGTATACTATTAGTGAACCAGCAGCACGCACAATCATGTGTGCTTACGGACTGTATCCCTTGCAGACTGTATTGATATATATTGATATATAATGTAGGAACCAGAACATTAATAACAGAAAGAAACAACCCTTTTGTGTGAATGAGTGTGAATGGGGGAGTGAGGTTTTTTGGGTTGGTGCACTAATTTTTAAGTGTATCTTGTGTTTTTTATGTTTATTTAATTAAAAAAACAACAAAAAAACGATACCAATAATAAAAAAAACCGATACCGATAATTTCCGATATTACATTTTAAAGCATTTAATTCTCTAATTCCCACCTTTAATATAATCTTCACAGGTGAACTTAACTTGAGGTGATCCCTAAATTGACATGATGTAATGGTTATCATTAGTATGTTTAAGCAGTAAAAACTTAGCTTTGACTTGCAATCGCTCACAAGGAAAGTGGTGACCTACGGCCAGCCTTCTAATAACATTTTTCCCCAGAGGACCTTTATTGTACAATCTCAAATCATGTGGAAGGTGAGACAATATTATGCAATCGGCAAGAGAACGTTCTCTCTCTCTTTACTGCGTTACGCTCGGAGAGTAATCATCAGTGGTGTCTTGCAATCATGAAACACACTCTTTTGTGTGCTGCTGCTGCACCGCATCCTTGAGTGTACTAGGAAAGAGCGCTTGGGGAGGATGCGTTTTATTCAATCGTTTATTTATTGAGATAGAAAGCAGGCACATGATTTCGGAACAGTGTGCGCTAACAGGCTAGCTATCAAGAGCAAAAAAAAAAAAAAAAAAAAAAAAAAAAATCCACAGCAAAGTTGATTACTCATATCATTTCCAAACACAAAAACACAGTGATGGGGAGCAAAAAAAACATGAGCGAAATGGTTGTGCAGCGAAGAAAATGTATTATTTACTTGTCGTCAATACATAAATGCCCGTATGGGATTATTTTACTAGTGTCAAACGGGCACAGAACCAAACAGGACGATTTCCAAAAGCACATCATTCTACTGTTATGTCTAATGACACGTTTAAAGCTTTAATGATGTAGATGGTGGAGTAGTGTTTAAGCATGAGGACAAGGGGAGAAACCCATTTCTTTCTTTCCACACCTGCCTCCAAGACTGGGAGGAGAAAAAAATATAATGATCCCTCCATTTGGACCCAGTCTTCAGTTCTGGAGGTTGGTCTCATTGACAGAAAATAAACGGCACCCGGTTGGACTTCAACTATGCGCCGTTATAGTACACGTATCGTTTCTATGGCCAAAATAAAGGCTGAGTAGTAAAATACAGCATGTGTGGTATAGCCAGATGTGAGCGCATACAAATATATACTAACTTTGGTTTGTCGCAGCTGGTCCAAAACATATTCATATCTCACTTAGCCATACGTGTTTCAAACATCGTTGCAATAAGGCAGTTTGCATAGTCTCTATTTGTAGTGCTGATGTTACTTGGTCATAGTCAGACATCACGGGGGGGGAAAAAAAAACCTCAGCAGAGTATTACAAAGTAGATTAGACAAAAATACAAAAACGATCACATGAATTCATACATATAAATCTAATTTTCTACCATTAACATGACAGAAAAAAGTGGAAAAAATAAAGGAAAAATGCCTGTGCCTGATGCTTCTCTATTTTCCACTGAAGACGGCATCAAGCAAACCAGATCTGATGAACTTGAGATGGATCACTCACTCACTCGTGCACACACACCAGCTATGAAAAGATCTTCAAAAATATGTTAAAAGCTCTTTTAGATAAAATGCAAAGCTTGATCTCTATATAAACAAAAAGAGGAGGATTTAGATGCTATCCATAGCTTTGAACTCGCTCAGAGCCTGCACAGGGTTGACGTGCTTCTTTTGAGAAGATCTCTTGACCCGGTTTGTTTGGCCATCATCCTGCTTCTCCCTCTTCACCAGGGGCTTCTTCTCAGGTGCCTTCATCCTCCACGAAATGGCGGGCATATTGAGAGCCTCCATTCCTTTGTTCTTGTGGTATTTGGTGGAGGCGACGTAGGACGCTTTCACGGTGGACACCACAGTGTTCATCAGATTCTTTGCCGCCTGAATGAGGGACATAGCGCTGTCCAACTGTTCACGTGAGAGAGGGAAAAGAGCAGACAAAATGTTTAGCCTGTGCAAACAAAGGCGTCTTTGTTTGTGTCCAATAATCAACAACCTTTCCACGTTTTGACATATAAACATATGCAGGAATTCAAAAAAAGGTCAGTCTAATTCAACCTCAGCAATTTAAAAGCCTGGAGACGCCGGTGACACTTATGCTAAGTGTTGAAAGCTTGGTCTTCTTAGCCCTGCGGAATAGTGGGGAGGAATTCATTATTTCATGCACCCAGAGCGTGCTATTACAATCAGGTTGACTGGCAAGTGGCTAATTAATGCCTTAACAGGCCTGTAAACAAGGCCCTGATTGGAAAAAGAAAGTAGGCATTTGGGCAATATATGCTTTTTTTAAATCATAAAAAGCCATTATTTGTGTTACCAGGCAATTAACAAATATTTACATTAGAACATTGGTGTCAAACTCAAAATTGGCCCGCCGTGTAATTTCACTTGGCCCTTGAGGCGATATCAAATTAACACTAATGCTGGCCTGCAGATTATATACAGCGGCGGCGCCGCGGTACACCGCATTAACCGCTAATTGTCATACCTGCCATCCCTACCGGGAGACTCCCAGATTTCAGTGCACCTCCCAAAAATCGTCACGTCCCCTTTTCGTCCAGTCCAACGAATGCTGGTCCAGTCATATAATATGTGCGGCTTCTGAACCCACACACAATGCAACGTGAATGCACGTGAATGCAACGCATACTTGATCGTCATTGATACAGGTTACACTGAGGGTGCCAGTATAAAAAACTTTAATACTGTTAGAAATATACGCCACACTGTGAATCCACACCAAACAAGAATGACAAACACATTTTGGGAGAACATCTGCATTGTAACACAACAGAACCAATACCCAGAACCCTTTGCAGCACTAACTCTTGGGGTGTATTTTGTAGCGTCCCGTAAGAGTTAGTGCTGCAAAGGGTTCTGGGTATTTGTTCTGTTGTGTTAAGGTGCGGATGTTCTCCCAAAATGTGTTTGTCATTCTTGTTTGGTGTGGATTCACAGTGTGGCGTATATTTCTAACAATGTTAAAGTTGCTTATACGGGCACCCTTAGTGTAAACTGTATCGCTGTTGATGAAGTGTGCGTTGCATTTACGTGTGTGTGCGCACAGAAGCCGCTCATATCTTGTGACTGGGCGGGCACGTTGTTAGAAGGGATGAAAAGCGGACGTGACGACAGCTCGTAGAGGACGTTAAAGGCAGTGCCTGTAAGGCACGCCCCCAAGACTGTGGAATACGAGATATAATGACTGATGAACACCTTCGTTCGATAATGAAGGTTGCCTCAGCTCAAAGCCTGAGCCCCGACATTAATGAACTAGCATCCAAGAAAAGATGCCAGGTATCTGGCTTGGGCACATCAGATTAGATCAGTGCGTTGCAAACTGAGCAGTTTAAAGTCCTGAATGGTTGGTTTACTCATTATTTTATTTTCAAATTTATTAGCCTGTGGAAAAAGTTAATGTTGATATTTACCTCAGAAGGCTGCAAATAGAAAAGAGGCATTCAATTTTTATTTAAATTGTATTTGATATGCCATTGATATTTTTTTATTATTATTATTATTATGTGAAACTCGATTTTGCATGTCACTATAAAGTTATATAAGCCTTGCTTGTTCAATATTTAATGCAAAACTTGTTTGGGTCCCTATCAAAAAGGTTAATTTGTTCAACCGTGGCCCGCGGCTTTGTTCAGTTTTAAATTTTGGCCCACTCTGTATTTGAGTTTGACACCCCTGCATTAAAACTTCTGTACGGAGAGAACTTCCCAAACGTATTATATAATCTGATCCCAAGCAAGCAGCGCTCCCTATCAACAGTTTTGTTTACAAGTGTGCCGTGACATAACCAGCATTAGAAACTCTCTTTTTAGGATTTAAAACCTCTGCTGTTTTTGCATCTTCTCCCACTCCTTCCCAGGATTCAGTCTCGTTACCTTTGAGACTTCAACGCTGTCAACTTATTCCGTCCCCTTCAGGAGTTGTCAAAACATTTCACCAACTGTTAGGCTTATTTCATACGTCATTTACCACCCCTTTTTCAACTACTCCACTTCTTCTGCCTTGCTTTGAAGAGACTAAATTATAGATGCCTCCCTGGTGTCTGTGATTAAAATGATGGTGAACTTACCCCCGAGACAACCAGCTCTCCTCCCAGATTCTGAACTTCAGCCTTGACTTTGCTACAAATGTTGAGCTGGTGGCAATACAAGGCAATACGCTCCAGGTAGGCGAGCAGGTCCTGCTTACAGGTCGAGTCCGGGCACTGCAAGACACACAGACCTCATGTTAAACGAATCCATTTGTATGTGGAACAATGGGCAGTCGCAGTTTGTGCTTGTGTTTTTGAACAGCTCGTGGCGGCGCAATGAATCAATTTTGTCACTTGAATTATTTGCTGGCACTTCTCAAGCTGGATATTTATGTTATTATTCTACCGACACGGTGATCTCGCACTTTATCAAGATGACTTAGTGACAGCATGACAGAGGTAAGGTAGACACCCACATTAGGAAGGTGCTCAGAGGCAAAATGACAAACACCCACAATGATCATTCTTTTTCTCAGCAGTTAGTCAAACCACACTGAAATGCAAATTATATCACAAGGCAAACAGTACCACAAATTAGAGAGGTGCAAAAAGCATAGTAGCAAGTGGATTTGAATACAAATAATTGTCACTACAGTTTAGTCTGTATTCATGTACCGTTCTGATCAAATTTATCAGAAACCGTGGTTATGCAACTAAATATTAGTTTATGATTCTCAGGAACGTTGAATCTTCAAGCACGACTTAGTTTTTTGTACAGTACATTTTTGAGTTTGTGAAGAAAGACGTCAACGCTGCTATTTTTTGGAACATATTTCTTGACTTTCTGTAAAATATTATCAAATTCAATTACTTCTACCAATTTTCTTGCTTTGAAACAGAATATGCAGTGTCCCCAATGCATTTGCATTAATTAAAATACGATTTATTTGAAGAATTTTAAGGTTGACTTGCCTTTTTAAACACAATGCTATTATTATGAATGTAACATTTTTCGGAGTATAAGTCGCTCTGGAGTATAAGGCGCACCGGCCGAAAATGCATAATAAAGAAGGAAAAAAACATATATAAGTCGCACTGGAACATAAGTCGCATTTTTTGGGGAAATGTATTTGATAAAACCCAACACCAAGAATAGACATTTGAAAGGCAATTTAAAATAAATAAAGAATAGTGAACAACAGGCTGAATAAGTGTACGTTATAAGACGTATAAATCAACTGAGAACGTGCCTGGTATGTTAACGTAACATATTATGGTAAGAGTCATTCAAATAACTATAACATATAGAACATGCTATACGTTTACCAAACAATCTGTCACTCCTAATCGCTAAATCCCATGAAATCTTATACGTCTAGTCTCTTACGTGAATGAGATACATAATATTATTTGATATTTTACGGTAATGTGTTAATAATTTCACACGTAAGTCGCTCCTGAGTATAAGTCGCACCCCCGGCCAAACTATGACAAAAACTGCGACTTATAGTCCGAAAAATACGGTATATGTATATATAAAAAACAATACAAAACAATATGACGAGTAAAATGCTAAAAAAAAGTATTACAGACCACCTCAAAAAACTGAATGGAATTAACCAGCCTTTTTGCTGAATACAATAATATACATGAAAATAATAATGTAGGATATGTAATATAAATATGCCCTGCGATGAGTTGGCGACTTGTCCAGGGTGTACCCCGCCTTCCGCCCGATTGTAGCTGAGATAGGCTCCAGCGCCCCCCGCGACCCCAAAGGGAATAAGCGGTAGAAAATGGATGGATGGATGGATATGTAATATTAACTATGAAAGATAAAACACTGAATATTTAGAACATATGAACGTACTTCTAAATGACCGTCTCGAGATCGATCTTTTACAATAAAGCAAAAATGCATTAAATATGGTGAAACGTGAAAGCAAAAGGACACAGATCCATATATTAATAATCCATATAATACACATTTTCTGCAGAACAGAACTTTGTTGTAGAAATCTGCTACTGTGTCCCTCCTTGACAGTCGTGTCTCAGGCTGGCTGCTGTAAACAAACCCCACCCACTTTGCTCGTCTGCTTGGAGCTGATGGGACGTAGGTTACCGTAATAACCCTTAAATCACTCAAAAGCACAGATTCCAACCATTGGAATACTCTCTATAAAATTTACTGCACATCATATTGGCAGCTCCAGTTTCGATGGTAAAGGTTTAAAAAATTATTTGGAGATGTCCGGTGGGCCGGGTAGAATTAAAGTGCCAGTAGAGTGGAAAAACAAGTTGACTTTATATGCTTAATTGTGTTTCATTGTATCTATTGAACCATATCCAATTGTATTTACAATCCGCAAAGTATGTGAAAATACAGTCGAAACATCACAAAATGCCACAAATTCAGTCAGCCATTTTGAATATTCCGCTCTGAACATCTTTGGTAATTTCCATAGATTAATGTCACTGGAGCAACACTTCTGCACTCTGACCATATTGGCATGCCGAGTCGTTTTATTTGGCCCAACAAAGGTTTGATTCTTAAAGGTAATACATATTCATACTGACCTCTTTTATGCTAACACAATCATTGATGGAATGTACGCAAGGCTACCTCTGGTTGCCATTTGTCAAACGTGTTGATCTCCCCCACTTTACATATCGCGATAAGGGGCTAAATTCCTAATTGATGGTGCTGCTGAAACTCGCTGTGTTTGATTGGCAGCACATAGAGGCAAAACATTTGGGCTCTGCTGATTTAGAGGGATGAAGTCACATACTTCAATTGGGACCTCTAATTTAGCACATTTTATAAAATAATCAAAGGATAATTTCAAATAATCAAAGGATTATTTAGTCATGGGATTATTTAAAAAAATTAAATAATTGAGATCATAAATTTTAGCTTGCTTTTATTATAAAAACGCACAATTATTTTGCCAAAGGAATGAAAGTTCAAAGACAAAATTGAAAGCCCAATATTGTCAGGGCTTATTTTTTTATGGTGGGTTTGTGTACGGTGTGCAATTGCTTGACCTTAAGTGTATATTCTCATGTCCTGCATTATTCAGGGCTTTATAGAGGCCCTGTGACTAGGATTTAAAAGGAGTCTTTTATCATCACTATCTACTACTGATTAATAGAAATATGGGCCAAGTGGAGAGGAAGGATATGTAATAGTTGGCATTCCATTAAGTATAAAAGAAGATGAGGGGAAGGAGAGCTGGAGGGGATGATCATCGTACAGATGAGGACTAATACATAGAGGGTAGGGTGAATAAAATGGGAACAAGAGAAAGGTTAAAAAGAGGAGAAGAACCCAAAAAAAACAAGTACTTTGAGAAAAGATAAGGATGAAGAGTAAGCCAGAGGGTAAACAGTATGGAGGAGTAAACAAGAGGGGGATATCCAACTGAGGAGAAGAGAAACAGGAGGATTCAACTGCAGCTAGCACGAATACTGTGTGTGTATAAAGTTGTATGTGTGCGTGTGTAAAGATGCTCACATACACACTCGCGAAGACCTGCAATGAGGCTGAATGCAGCAGCCATGCTAATGAGGGCTTGAGGAAGAATTCAGACGGCTGAGAGCAGAGCGCTGTGAAAGCATCACTTGTGCTCGTGCTCAGCTGCTGACTTCACTCTGCAAGGCTTCTCTGACTGTGACAAGTGCATACATAAGTTGCGTAGAGAAGCGACACGATCCTCTAAGATTGTTTTGATAATGCAAATACAGCCCTAATGTGATTACCTGTGCACTCTTCACAGGGCGTAGATAGTGGTCTCGTTGCAACTATTTATTGTGCTACATGCCTCGTACATGAATTTGCTTGAGATCATTTCAATTACCATAAGAAACCTTTATTTGATCCTCATGGTAATGAATACAGAATAGACAAAAAACAATATTCCTAACAACTGGTATAGGTAACAATGGCTAATATCCTCCTGAGAACTAGAGTCCCCTGCAGTACACATTTGTTGTAGTCTATTTCTTCTACCAAAACATATTTCAGAAAAATAGCCCTGTTGTGTATGTCCACAAATGCTCAGTGCACAGAACGCTTGTTCTCAGGAGGATATAAGCCAATGTTAGTTATACCAGAGGGATGAGGTATATTTTTCTAAAGCCAAAAGATGAAAGCTATGTGGTCTACTTGATTGCTTAGCATCTACTGAAGGATGACAGAACAGGAAGCTGCACAGTAGAGACTGACACTGAAATATATGTGTAACCCATTAAGCAAGGGATTGTTTGTCAAGAGTTAAGGTAGTGCTGCCTACTGTGCATTTTAGAACTAGCAATAGTACTCTAGAACAAGCTTTCGAAGACTGTGCAAATAAAGACAAATACAACTGCATTTTTCTTGTTGTACAATAAAATGAGAGAGATAACATGCGGTAAGATAAGAGCAGGGTGTTAAACAAAAGGATTCACAGTGGCACGCATTGGCTAATGTCCATGATGTAAATGATGATCAGGAAGGTCAGGTTCAATCATTAGAAATACTAAGCAGTTACACTGAATTCTATTATACGGCGCAGGGAGAGGCAGAGACGTTGACCTTTCAGGACGCTTCACACAGACGAAATGCCAATTTTCAATATTTACTGACAGCAGCATTTTAATGAGTCACTGCCAACAAACTGTTGTCGAGTTCAACTTCGAACACTAAAAGGTGCTTCCTTGATCAGCTTAAAGTCAAATCAACGTAGAGCAAATGCAAACAAAGACTCCGGCTTTCTCCCACCTCTAAAGACAGGCACCTGGGGACAGGCTGATTGGCAACACTAAATTGCTCCTAGTGTGGGAATGTGAGTGAGAATGGCTGTATATCTCTGTTGGCCCTGCGATGAGGTGGTGACTTGTCCTTCCGCTACCCCAAAAGGGACAAGCGGTAGATAATGTAAGGATGGACTTTAGCCTAACCCAAATTTAATGCCTATTCTATGAAGATGTACCTACTTATGTGCAGAAAGCACTGCTTCCTCAGTTTTCCACATTAAAAAAGGACTGCAAGAAAAAAACAATTACATTGAACGCATTATTGGTAATAATGTATCACACTAACAAACAATGGAGGATAACGGGGGACATTTAACTATTGGCAACGATTAGGAGAATGAGGACAATCAAAAAATGACTGGCTTTGATGATGAAAAAATGTCAATGGCGAGTAAAGACAGCAGAGTGGATACCATGCAGTCGAAAAAGGGAATACACATTAGGAAAACAAATTCTGTTAGCAACAGAATCACTCCGGGTTAGTAGCAAGTCTTATATGGCTCCCTAAGACATGTAAAACATTTGCAGATAGTCAACTGTGATATACATAAAAAAAACAAGCGTACAAGGTGTATTTGATTCGATTAAACCTCAATGACGCCACAGGGTTGGTAAGGAGGATAGAAACAATGATATGCCTAACTAAAAAACAAATGACCTCTTAATATCAGTCAAACTTAATTTCAACAGAATGATGATCACCAGATCTTGTATCCACAGGGCATCTACTAAAAGGCTGCTACATAATGGCAGAAGGTCAATTCAATCACGTTGGCACTTGGGAAAACTAATGTTGACATTGAATATGACAAGATGTAGGTATGACAGAAGAAGAGGCAAGAAAAAATGACTAACAGGGCTACATAAGGTCTAATCAAACAACCAATGTGTTATTTTTAACATTTATGCTGCTACTTTCAGGCATACATTTCACTAAACAGCAGCAAGTAGCTACTATTGGGGATGGCGTGGCTCGGGTGATAGAGCAGCCGTGCCGGCAACTTGAGGGTTCCTGGTTTGATCCCCAGCTTCTGCCATCCTAGTCACGTCCGTTGTGTCCTTGAGCAAGACACTTCACCCTTGCTCCTGATGGGTCGTGGTTAGGACCTTGCATGGCAGCTCCCGCCATCAGTGTGTGTGAATGTGTGTGAGTATGGGTGAATGTCGAAATGATGTCAAAGCGCTTTGAGTACCTTGAAGGTAGAAAAGCGCGATACCAGTATGTGGAGGGAGATGTGGCCAGCGCTGCCTGCGGGAGCAAAGGTCACTACCTCTGTCCATGGTGCTGAGGACACAGCACCATCAGACGGGGGCGTGGTAGTGCTGATGGCGAGACACAGCTGGCAGGTGATTCGATTTCACAGGTGGTACGTGTTAACCTAATCATCTGTTGTCTTTAACAGTAAGCGGCCGGGAGCAGGAGGGGAGAGAAAATACTGCTTTCTCCAGCAGAACGTGACTTTTCAGTCACGTTCTGCTGGAGAAAGAGTTGGACATAAATTGATGCACATTAAAAACTTTGTTAAAAACTGCACGCTTGGCTCTTGTGCCGTGTCTACAGTGGAACTGTTAGGAGGCAACTTCCACACAGTATAACCCATTTACCATGAGGTACAATTTATTTTGGGCCCAACAGTTGTGATTTTTTCTACGTGTAAGGTCTACATCACATGTAGTCGTGGTTCTTTGGACCAAATTTTGCATAGATTATGTTTTACAGATCTTTAAACGGCTTTCTGACCATCTCTTCAGAATGCACAGTTTTGTGGGCAGTCTTATTTACATGCCTCCACTTCGACTGCGTCTTCTCCAAGTCAGTCATGTTGTAGTTTTAGCGCTTACATATGGAGTCAAATATAAATTCGAACTATATGCTCCTTTGTATTAGAAATGGCAAAAGTGGAGGATGTATGTGTATTTACGAGCCAGTCTAGCCCACAACAAGAGGATCGAGAAAAATAAGAAACTTATTGACAACATCGTAGGACTACAATGGCAGACTTGCGCAAAGCTTTTACGGTAAAACTTTACTATATATGGAGATATGCGCTGACGTCACCAAAGGGGAAACGTCACAAATGGTGCAAATTCCAAACGGCTCGTTTGGAGAAAGTATGAAAGTTTCCCTCATCGGGTGGCGGGGCTCTCGCTTAGAGATAGGGTGAGAATCTCTGTCATTCCGGAAGAGCTTAAAGTAAAGCCGCTGCTCTTTCACATCGAAAGGACCCAGATGAGGTGGTTCGGGCATCTGGTCAGGATGCCCCCCGGACTCCTCCCTGGGGAGTTGTTTAGGGCACGTCCGACCGGTAGGGGGACACGGGGGAGACTATGTGTGGCTGGCCTGGGAACGCATCGGGATCCCCCGGGAGGAGCTGGACGAAGTGGCTGGGGAGAGGGAAGTCTGTGCTTCTCTGCTTAGGCTGCTGCCCCTGCAACCTGACCTCGAATAAGCGGAAGAACATGGATGGATGGAGACTGCCAAAAAAAAGTTTCCAGACAGCGTTGTCGTCATCATCAAGGCTAACAAAGGGCTAGATGGCCAAGGACAAGATGAGTGAGTGAGTGGCTGAGAAGTTTGTCAAGAGACCAAATAGCTTTTTTCACAAATCTCCGTCCCTATTGATCTACGACTCCATGCGCGAGCATCCCACCGATACTGTCACAACTCAAGTGAAGCAAACTAATTCGGAGCTTGCCATCATTCCAGGTGGATTAACCAAAAAACGCCAACCGCTGGATATTGGTGTCAACAAGTCGTTCAAAGTTCAATTATGAGCTATGTGGGAAGATTGAATGACAGACGGCGAACACAAATTCACCAAGACAGGAAGGCAACACCACTATCTACCAATGGATTGTGGATGCATGGTCTAACGTATCGGTCTCAAATGTCGTCCGAGCTTTCACGAAGGCCGGAATCATCACTGAACAGCTAACAGCAACAGGACTGACTCGGATAACGACGACAGGAATCCGGGCATGCTGGATGTCGAAATCACCCAGCTGTTAAACTCAGGCAGTAAAAATTAAGATTTTAATGGATTTGTTGAAGAGGAATGAATTGAAAAAGTGAGTTATTGTTCTGTATTTTATATGTCACAACCGAATATGTTTAGAGTTATTGTAAATGGGTAACAAAGTTTGCGTGCCTTATATATGAAAATGTATAAAATTGACGCGTTTGTCCACTGCGCGTGTGCTTTATAATCCGGTGCGGCTTTGAGTTCGAAAAATACGGTATATCAGCACGGGTGTGCGTCTTTCAAAACAATCAATTGTACATTGAGAGACTTCCTCAACATGTAAGGTGAGCTGCTCTTAGCTGGAATGAACTTCAATTGGCTAAAAAGATGACTTTTGAACTGCAGAGCTGAGAATTTATGGGCTCACTGGGTGATTTTGCTTTTTCAGTGAAGTAGGTAATTTACAACTGTCTGCTGTTAAGAGTCTAGTGCCGGAGCCAGGATTAGACTCTGTCCAGCAACATAGCCCATGGATCACTACAAATCTCCACTGATTGAATGCAAATTGGAAAAGTACACTATGCATGTCAGTATACATCATTAGCATAAAGCTTGCTAGCGTGCAAACAAACAAACATTATTTCATGTGTTTAAGCTTATATGTTTACATGCATGTGTTTGAGCAGCAAGCCGGCACGAGGCAAATATTTATAGGTTACATAGCGACAAATATATTTGCATTATAAATCTCAATTACGGTACATGGGATTATTTGTTTACCAGCCGGCTTCGGATACATTTCTGAGATGCCCTGCATAGGGTCATAAATACTTAATAAACTGCATTGCAGACCCTTGTACAACACTGACCTATATAGTACAGCTCATATATGCTACATCTCAGTTATTCACATATTTAATTAGTGTATTACACATTTTAATGTTTCTCACAAACACTAAACTTGACCATATTCACCTACACGTCTCCAATCAAGGCGTGCACATGGAGAAATGCAGCGCGACAAAGTCTTGTGAAGGAGAATGAGGGGTGAGATGCTGTGCTATCAATCTGGGACCATCTGCTGATGTTTTATATGTGGAGTAAAATCTCATAGGCCCTCTATGCCAGAAGCACACAGCACAAGTGATTAATATGCCTAGGTTAATGAGCAGTCCCAGCATTGCCTTTGCTCTGCTGTCAGTATGTATGCATCGTGGTGGTGATTCACTTAACTATTGCTACTGGAGTATGCAGACAGCAAAACACGCCATGCCTTTTGCTATTAGCAGGCCTAGGGCATCCCCATGCTTTGTTAGAGAAATGTCCTAAATATATACACTCTGTGAGTAAATAGATGCAGCATCTAAAGTGCCACCTGGCAATTATGCCGCTAATTAAAAGGGCAAAGCACGCTTAATGGATTCATCTCTCAAGAGGGATGCCCCTCTCTTTTCACAAATGCACTGCCCCTTATCTCAACATCTCCACCCATCAATCTCAAACATTTCTACTATGTGGTGTGTTATGGTTTAGCTTCACCTGGTTGCTAGAGATTTCATCCCTTATCAAAGTATAAAGGCTGAATGGACTGTTCAAAAAGCATTGCTAGAGTTCACATAACATACCCTATTATCAAAAATCCAAAACATACAGGCGGGAGTTACTTCGATGTGCACACAAACACCTGCACAGTTGCCCATCTGTTTTCTTCAGGGGATAACAGTTTTCATTAAAGTGAATAAGCATCAGAGGTGGGTAGTAACGCGCTACATTTACTCCGTTACATCTACTTGAGTAACTTTTGGGATAAATTGTACTTCTAAGAGTACCGTATTTTCCGCACCATAAGGCGCCCTGGGTTATAAGCCGCGCCTTCAATGAACGGCATATTTCAAAACTTTGTCCACCTATAAGCCGCCCCGTGTTGTAAGCCGCATCTAACTGCGCTAAAGGAATGTCAAAAAAACAGTCAGATAGGTCAGTCAAACTTTAATAATATATTAAAACCAGCGTGATGTGGGCGCGCATGGAATCGTATATCAACATGGACAGAGCTGCGTGAAAAAAGCCACCCGGCCTCTTCGCGTAAACTTAAACTTACCTTAACCACTCGCTCATCTTTTCTTCATCCATCCCTTCGAGTTAGCTTTTATGATGACGCCGGCTGGAAAGGTCTCTTTTGGCAAGGTCTTCCTTTTGAATATCACCATGGGTGGAAGTTTCTGGCCATTAGCATGGCAAGCTAGAACCACAGTGAAGGATGACTTCTCATTCCCTGTGGTGCGAATATTCACCGTACGTGCTCCCGTTGTATCCACAGTGCGGTTCACAGGAATATCAGTTGCTGTGAAATAGTAATCCGTGTGCGGATGGAGAGATTGCGTCTTTTCATGAACCGGATACCTGTCGCTTAGTAGGAGCCATTTTGTGGTCTTTACAGATGTAAACACACAAAGGAAATGAAACGGTAATATCCGCGCGCTTTTTCTTCTTCTACGCGGGCGGGTGGTTGCTTACAGTAGAAGAAGAAGCGCTTCCTGTTCTATGGGGGCGGGTGCTTACCTTGGCGGTTGCTTGCGTAGAAGAAGAAGCACTTCCTGTTCTACCGGGAAAAAAGATGGCGGCTGTTTACCGAAGTTGCGAGACCGAAACTTGATGAAAATGAATCTTAATATTTATCCATATATAAAGCGCACCGGGTTATAAGGCGCACTGTCAGCTTTTGAGAAAATTTGTGGTTTTTAGGTGCGCCTTATAGTGCGGAAAATACGGTAGTTTTAATGCAACATACTTTTACTTGAGTATATTTATAGAGAAGAAACGCTACTTTTACTCCGCTCCATTTATCTACATTCAGCTCGCTACTGATTTTTATTGATCTGTTAACGCACGCTTTGTTTTTTTTTTTTTGTCAGACAGACCTTCAAAGTAGGATCTATCGCATGCCTGCGTTTCACCAATCACATACAGTCACTGGTGACGTTTGACTCCGTTTCGCCAATCAAATGCAGTCCCTGGTGACGTTTGACTCAGTTTCACCAATCAAACAGAGCCAGGCGTTTACATGACCGCCTGGTCATGTGACCGCCTTTCAGCGGCAAAACAACAAGTTTAAGCTTACATGAACTCAACGTCAAATTTGAGGGAGCACATCACGGTAAGTAACGTTAGTAGATATTTTGGCTGTCACCGTAGGCTGATGTTAGCTTCCCTGCTATGAATCACTGTCAAATGTACATCGTGTGGGGACATTTATTAACGCACTGCAGCCTCATAGAGAGACGCACACACACACACACACACACACACACACACACACACACACACACACACACACACACACACACACACACACACACACACACACACACACACACACACACACACACACACACACACACACACACACACACACACACACACACACACACACACACACACACACACACTAATCAGAAGTATGGTCCCAGGTGCAGCCCACACCTATCAGTTTATGGTTTGCGTAAAGGCTAACTTATTTTCTTTTGTAATCTCTGCCTACTGAGCCTATGGTGCTGTTCAGTTATTGTGGCTCAATTTGCCTTAATTTTTTTATGTTAATGTATTATTATTTAATATATATTATTGTTTTAGTTGCTTAAGAGATATTCCTGGCTCTGAATTTGCTCATTGCTATTTTAATTTTTTTGTGCATTATTTGTTGCCGTCATCATTAAACGAACAGGTTACTCATCAGTTACTCAGTACTTGAGTCATTTTTTCACAACATACTTTTTACTTTTACTCAAGTAAATATTTGGGTGACTACTCCCTACTTTTACTTGAGTAATAAATCTCTAAAGTAACAGTACTCTTACTTGAGTACAATTTCTGGCTACTCTACCCACCTCTGTTAAGCATTTTCAAATTGTCAGAGAGGCAGAACAAGTGCTTGCAAAACACAACTCTTCTCTATACGGACGATTCAAATGCAATAGGGTCAGACGCATGTTAAGTAGATATTACAATAGATGTGGACCAACAATATTAGAGATTATATTTGACAGTATGTAATATTATCAGGACTGTCCTTATGTCGGATTCTGTGGAAGACCGCTGCTAAAATATAAATGCATGTTTATAATAAGCATTGGTAGGATTGAAACATGACATCATGTAGCAATGGAGACAAATATTCTTGCTATACTTTTACATATAATGCTTCCAAACTAGCTAAAACTGTATAATAAGTAGATTATTTTTTTGCCAAGTTTGTATGAGGAATGTGCCTCTCAAATGTTGTTCCCTTTATGAAACAACACAAAGAAAGATTGCTTAAATATTTTAAATTGGTCTGGTTTACATTCTATATTTGTTGTAATGTTTGCTTTCCTAAAATCGCTGCTAATTTTCCCTGTTGAAATTAATTAAATTCATATGAAGTTATCAAACATTTCCAAATGGCCAACCCCATTTGGTATACATGATCCGGAACTTGAACCATCAGAATCTAAAAATAGAGCCTCTATACTGTGATTTATTTGTTGTGAAAACTGAAATACAGTGGCAGCCTGTTCACACCGCCCACATACTTCCTAAGTGCCTATATGTTCTTGATAAACAGTGGAAGTGTGTACCCACTCAAGCAAAGTCTTGTAGAAAACATTAAAACTGTGGTGTAAAAATACAATTATATTGCAGACAAACTGATTGAGTCTCTGCTGAAGACAAGGCAAGTGAATAAGTTGGGGGACAAATCATGCAAAGTGTCTCCGTGAGGAGTCGTACAGTGCAAGTATTTAAGTGAAATATGATGCCATGGATAATTGAATGTGTGCTTCCCCTATGTCGAGGGCCATCGTCCCATGAGTAAGGAATATATGTTGAGAGATGATGGAACAGGGAGTTGGGGAGTAAGAGCAAAAAGCCCAGGAAAAGGAAATGTGCACATCAAAGAGAAATTGGTTAAGATTAGTAAGGATGTGTGATATATAACAAATCATGGCAGCTGTTAACATCTGTGTGAACTTTTTACAAAAGGTTAATGCAAATGGTGAAAAGAAGGGCAACAATTAATTCAATGAATCAGGGTGTGAATGTTTGTCTCGTAAGCTACAGCGTCAGTCCCATATTCCAGCAATTGAAATCAAATATTGACCCGATGAGTTTAAATGTACATGAAAACCTTCGGATTCAGGGGTTAATAGCAACTTACATTGTCGGCAATGGTGCGACCCAACTTGTCCATTCTTGATCCTGCCTCTGCAATTTTCTTGGCAGCACTGATGACATCAGATGTATTCTTCAATGGTCCTTTCCCCCTGGGGAGAAAATTGGGGAAGAACTACCGGTATTAGTTTTGTTCTATTGCAAAGTCGGTCGGCCACCTGTACATGAGAGCACTTTTTGAAATAACAGGTTGTTTGGAAGGCTGCTACAAAAAGACTTGTGATGCCACAGGATGTTTATTCTATGTCATAGTACAAGCGCCACTTCTAAAAGCCTCAGTTCATGTTTGTAAGTAGGTGAATCAGTAAATCAACTTTTAAAAAGTTCTGCTATTTGAATACTGCTATAAGGTGATTACTATCAACTGAACAACTTAATAAAAAAAAAAGCTTCTTCTTGAAATCACTCAGAAATGCATTTGGTATTGTCCGATGGGACAATACCAAATGTGCATATGCTTTTACCGAGTTTGTTCTTGCAAGCTTTGAGGTGCACCTCATTCGTTAATTATTAATCTGAACGCAGGAGATTCAGCAGTGAAATCAGCTAAATAAAAAGACAATGTCACTTGAATAGAAGAACAGGCATTGGCTGCAGGCATCATTATTTTAGAAAGCATAATTATTGAATGAAGGAATTGAATGAGAAAAAAAATGCTGGTAAATTTAGATTGGTTCAGTGTTAACCCACTAACAAAGACCAACAAAAGAGCTTTTTACATATCTTCATCTTTCACAACAATTATTTTCTCTACGAATAGGCAGACCTTACAAAGGTGAACCGCAACATTGTCATCTAATTTACCGGAGCCATTTGCTATTTTTCTCCAGGGCCCACAAGGGATTTAGAGGCACAGTTGGCAAGAGACACAAACTGAAGTCAATGCAACTCTCGCAAGGATAAAAAAAACAAAAAACATCTAACCCAGGACAGATGGAATTTTGTGTTCTGCTCACATGTTGTCATAGCTACCCTTCAATATGGGTCCCTCTGATGCACTGTCATAAAACAAGTCAGGGTCCTAGTGAAAGAGTCAACATGCCACAGCACTTAATGGCATTTGTCAAGGGATGAGTCAGTTGCAGGAGGTATAGCTGCAAGATTTTAGAGGGCTGCTGTGTAAAAACAAACAGATATAGATATTTATTTTTATACAGTACATAAATGTGTCGAAATTAATGTGTGCATAATATCAGCTCTGTTTAGAGTACAACAATGGAGGCGCAGAAATACGTGAAAACTACACCACAAATAATGCCTCAGTTGAAATAGCAACTCTATTGTGAAGATTTCCAGCCTCCGTGGAAATGTAAACCTCTTGAAAAAGTAGACATACAATGCAACCGGAAAATATTCACAGGGCTTCACTTTTTCCATAATTTGTTATGTTGCAGCCTTATTACAAAATGGAATAAATTAATTTTCGTCCTCAAAATTCTACACACAATACCCCATAATGACAATGTGAAAGCAGCAGCGCAAAGCAAGTGTGAATGTCATGCTCGCTGCAGCTCGCTTTTCGTCGCACACATCGAGGGACAGAAGTAGAGTCTCTAAACAGGAGTACATTCTATAATAACACCAGGAAAATATGCTAGTTTTGTTGCCAGTCGTTTTTAATTTAAAAAAGTCTCTAGACCAGGGATATTCAACTAATTTGTCTTGGAAGCCACATTTACAGAAAGCTAAGGACCGGGGAGGCTGGACTTCAAACTTTGTATATTTCTGAGAACCAGCGTCTTGTGCAGAAGAGTTACAGGAGTGCTCTGTAACTCTGCAAAAACGCCAGTCAAAGATTATCTCTATGACAGCACTCTAGTGTTTTTAGGAACCTGCTGTTTTTTTAAACTAAACTCACGGACCACCAGTTATATAGCCCGAATGATGAAATAGAGAGGACCTAAAATGGAACCTTGAGGAACACTACTAGTATAACTAAAAAAGTCGAACAAATGACTACTGACTGCATCTGAACTAAACAAGCTACAGCAACACCTGTGTTACATAAATCACAATACGGGAAAAAATTGTAACTGCCAAAAAAATAGAGGACTTTGAGCGCTTCTGTTAAGTTTGGACCCCAATGTTCTGTTTGGTTGCAAGGTTAAAATGTCAATAAAAACATTCACAAATGTGTTTACAGTGGTCCAAGTTCCTCTATACAACAGGAGTACGCTAGTGTTTTTAGGAATTTGCTGCCGCTGAAAAAAGTTTTGAACTGACCTTGGGGCCTCCAGTTGAATAGCCCTGCCCTTGACACTTGAGAATTCTCAACCAAGTACATTGTACAATAAGCAGCAACAATTGACATATAGCAAAATGATGTAATATAAAAATATGGTAATACCGGTACTAATCAATAACAAATTTGATTTTAAATGTATGTATATATACTTTAGGCAATTTTAAAGAAAATTATATCATCATAGCTAATTATGCCCATCATATGATGACATCATGGTAACCACCATAAGTATAGGATTGGCAAACTAGGGGAAAGCCTGTAGCTTGAAAGGTGCTGCAAAGAGGAATGGGCAAAACTGCCCAAAAATAGGCGTGCCAAGCTTGTGGCATCGTATTCAAAAAGACTTGAGTCTGTAATTGCTGCCAAAGGTGCATCAACAACATAATGAGCAAAGGCTGTGAATACTTATTTACCGTATTTTCCGCACCATAAGGCGCCCTGGGTTAAAAGCCGCGCCTTCAATGAACGGCATATTTCAAAACTTTGTCCACCTATAAGCCGCCCGGTGTTGTAAGCCGCATCTAACTGCGCTAAAGGAATGTCAAAAAAACAGTCAGATAGGTCAGTCAAACTTTAATAATATATTAAAAACCAGCGTTCTAACAACTCTGTTCACTCCCAAAATGTACGTACGCAAATGTGCAATCACAAACATAGTAAAATTCAAAATAGTGCAGAGCAATAGCAACATAATGTTGCTCGAACGTTAATGTCACAACACACAAAATAAACATAACGCTCACTTTCTGAAGTTATTCTTCATTCATAAATCCCTCGAATTATTCTCCTTCGTTGTCCGAATTGAAAAGTTGGGCGAATGTCGTCCGGCGCTGCCTCCCTGTCTTAGTGAAGGTGTGTTCGCCTTCGGCCATCCATTGTTCCCACGCAGTTAGCAGTCTAGCTTCGAATGCCCTGTTGACACCAATATCTAGCGGCTGGAGGTCTTTTGTCAATCCACCCGGAATGACGGCGAGTATTGAATTAAGCGCGTAAGCGTGTCTCTTAATGTGATGTTATGAGCTAGCAAATATAACAACTACACTACCCAGCATGCAACGATAGTGACGAGCATGCGCGGTAGTCCTGAGAAGCGTTGTATGCTGGCAGTTAGAATGTGGTTATGAGCACGCTGTGAGTAAACGTTGAGAACTCAGTTAACACGCCTCGTCTGCATTATTTATAATTAGACAGACAACACACTTAATAGGAGCCATTTTGGGGTCTTTACATAAACACACAAATGGAAATGAAACGTCACATATCCCAGCATGCACCGCGTGCTTCTTCTTCCGGGGCGGGTGGTTGCTTACAGTAGAAGAAGCGCTTCCTGTTCTATGGGGGCGGGTGCTTACCTTGGCGGTTGCTTGCGTAGAAGAAGAAGCGCTTCCTGTTCTACCGGGAAAAAAGATGGCGGCTGTTTACCGAAGTTGCGAGATCGAAACTTTATGAAAATGAATCGTAATATTAATCCATATATAAAGCGCACCGGGTTAAAAGCCGCACTGTCAGCTTTTGAGTAAATTTGTGGTTTTTAGGTGCGGCTAATAGTGCGGAAAATACGGTACATGTGATTTTTTTTTCATAAATTTGCAAAAACACCTTTTAATATTGTCACTATGGGGTATTGCGTGTAGAATCTTGAGGATACAAATGAATTAATTCCATTTTGGAATAAGGCCGTAACATAACAAAATGTGGAAAAAAAAAAAGTGGGACACAACGGTCAGATTTTAAGCCACACAGGACCGAGCCATCCAACAGGTACCTGGTGCTCTACATCAGGTGGCGCCCAAATATATTGCATGTCTCAAAGCCACAAATGCTTTATTCATAAGGGCCAACAGACAGCCATAAGCAATGCAGGAAGTCAACAAGATTCACTCTCACTCTACAGATTTGCCAGGAGAGAGGTCGAGATCAATTACCTCACTGAACATTAACCTTGGTAAGGCATTGTGCAAGTCCAAGGTTGAAGGGGTGATAATTTGGGCGAAGGTGGAATTAGCTCGCAACTGACCTTCTGTATGCTGCTATACCATGCAGTCGTGAGGTAATAATATGAACATATATATTCATCCAGGCGATCGTTCATGTGTCCCCATCTGCTAGGTGATTCGAATTTAGCTTTGTTCTCTCAATATGGGACTTTGTTGATTTTCCGAGTACACCTGGGGTTATGTTTCACTTGTGTTCGTATGCAGGAAATGTCCCTGTTCGATTAAAAATCTATCTTAATATACTTAAGTCAGACAGACAATTTTGGGTTAATTGTCATGTGTGTTTTGGTCTTTCATGTTCTGTGAACCCTGTCTATAGATGAAACTTTAAGTTTTATTTTATCAGCAAAAGTATGACACCAATTAAAATAATTTGTCAATTTCTAAAACATAAGGTCATAGGAGATTAAGTATTACGCTACTATAGATGCACAAAACATGTATAATTTGTGAATTGAAAGATTTGAGTAAAAGTCACCTGGTGAAGTCGGTCATCTCCATCATGATCATACACATCTGCTTGGCCAAAACAATGATGTCATTGCCGCTGTCGTCCCACTTGGATACCTCAGCATCCAGCTTGCTCTTCTCCTCCTGGAAGCTGGCGACTTGTTCTGCAATCTTTGCCTTCTGCTCTTGTGGCAACTGAGCCATGATAGCCTAAAGCGAGAAAAAGCAGAAGCATTAAGGCACACTGTTGCTGTACTTACACTACTCAGTGGCCTAGTGGTTAGAGTGTCCGCCCTGAGATGGGTAGGTTGTGAGTTCAAAACCCCGGCCGAGTCATACCAAAGACTATAAAAATGGGACCCATTACCTCCCTGCTTGGCACTCAGCATCAAGGGTTGGAATTGGGGGTTAAATCACCAGAAATGATTCCCGGGCGCGGTACCGCTGCTGCCCACTGCTCCCCTCACCTCCCAGGGGGTGAACAAGGGGATGGGTCAAATGCAGAGGACAAATTTCACCACACCTAGTGTGTGTGTGACAATCATTGGTACTTTAACTTATCTTTACTCACTATGTATGGG